>NC_068369.1:41988583-42051083 GCF_020536995.1 Dreissena polymorpha | reverse complement strand
TTGGCGGGCATTTTTAACAATAAAAGGCTCAAAAAGTAAACAATAATAATAAATACATATGAAATAAAGACATGCATTAGGTTCATTATTGAGATTGATGCAAATTAATGTCAAAATGGCACTGAAAAACAATACCGAGTGTTTAAGTAGTCGAATATGTCTCCGGAACAGGTTTAGGTGTGATTTTTCAGCATTTACCCCCCTTATGACCCCAAGTGCAACAGCCCAATTGCAAACAGCCCTAATTTGGGTCAATATGACATCTGGCAGTTATGTTTTGCAATACAGAGAGTTTTTGATGGTCAAATGCAAAATTCTGGCAGACGACTAATTTGGTCGGATGTGCTTAGAGGTTACGCATGCGCAATTAATTTCCTTCTATATTACATATAAAATAGTTGAAGTTCGATATCAATTTTTACCATGATCAAGCTATGACCCACTATATCATCATACATCATTGGAAAGATAAATGCATAATCTTTTGAAAAAATGGATGTCATTAAATTATATACGTTGTAACTCAAAATATTCACCTTACAATAGGCAAACCGGTTTTGACAGCTGTGCAGGCGACCATTTTGGGCTCAAATAGTATGACCTACTTTAAAAGCCGGGAACCATCAACAGAAAAAGTAGAGCATAAAAATGGCTTTTTTTTCTTATTGCTTACGAATATACCTTCAAATTGATACCAAAACATTCCATTTGCAATGTATTTTACAAATCCTATGCAGCATGCACTGAACAATGTGTGCTAAGTATCAAACTGACTGCGTGTAACCCTGCAAACAGGAGTTCCGGTTTGGGGTTATGTGACCTCAATGCCTGCTCCCGGCGCATGTAAGCTTGCTAAGAGTTCGCAATACCGGACAGTTGAGTTTCCCGTCCCGGGTACCCCCCCCCCCACACACACACACATATACCCACACGCGCGTGCGAGCGGTTCACAAGACGAGTCCAAAAGTGAATATCAGCACAAATCAAATATCTGGAATTTTCCACTATAATTCAAAATTCGTCCGAACTTGTGTTAGTCAGGTAAGGTTAATAGGTAATGAGTGCTGATACACACTCTGCGGAATCACACGATGCCACAGCCTCAGGCGCGGAAGGAGCTTATAAACACACACTCACTAACGTGTATCCAATGAACATGAATTTGAGATTATGTTATCTTTACTGAATTAAAGAATGAATGGACCTATGTCAGGACTAGTGCACCTTATGAATGGACCTATGTCAGGACTAGTGCACCTTATGAATGGACCTATGTCAGGACTAGTGCACCTTATGAATGGACCTATGTCAGGACTAGTGCACCTTATGAATGGACCTATGTCAGGACTAGTGCACCTTATGAATGGACCTATGTCAGGACTAGTGCACCTTATGAATGGACCTATGTCAGGACTAGTGCACCTTATGAATGGACCTATGTCAGGACTAGTGCACCTTATGAATGGACCTATGTCAGGACTAGTGCACCTTATGAATGGACCTATGTCAGGACTAGTGCACCTTATGAATGGACCTATGTCAGGACTAGTGCACCTTATGAATGGACCTATGTCAGGACTAGTGCACCTTATGAATGGACCTATGTCAGGACTAGTGCACCTTATGAATGGACCTATGTCAGGACTAGTGCACCTTATGAATGGACCTATGTCAGGACTAGTGCACCTTATGAATGGACCTATGTCAGGACTAGTGCACCTTATGAATGGACCTATGTCAGGACTAGTGCACCTTATGAATGGACCTATGTCAGGACTAGTGCACCTTATGAATGGACCTATGTCAGGACTAGTGCACCTTATGAATGGACCTATGTCAGGACTAGTGCACCTTATGAATGGACCTATGTCAGGACTAGTGCACCTTATGAATGGACCTATGTCAGGACTAGTGCACCTTATGAATGGACCTATGTCAGGACTAGTGCACCTTATGAATGGACCTATGTCAGGAATAGTGCACCTTATGAATGGACCTATGTCAGGACTAGTGCACCTTATGAATGGACCTATGTCAGGACTAGTGCACCTTATGAATGGACCTATGTCAGGACTAGTGCACCTTATGAATGGGCCTATGTCAGGACTAGTGCACCTTATGAATGGACCTATGTCAGGACTAGTGCACCTTATGAATGGACCTATGTCAGGACTAGTGCACCTTATGAATGGACCTATGTCAGGACTAGTGCACCTTATGAATGGACCTATGTCAGGACTAGTGCACCTTATGAATGGACCTATGTCAGGACTAGTGCACCTTATGAATGGACCTATGTCAGGACTAGTGCACCTTATGAATGGACCTATGTCAGGAATAGTGCACCTTATGAATGGACCTATGTCAGGACTAGTGCACCTTATGAATGGACCTATGTCAGGACTAGTGCACCTTATGAATGGACCTATGTCAGGACTAGTGCACCTTATGAATGGACCTATGTCAGGACTAGTGCACCTTATGAATGGACCTATGTCAGGACTAGTGCACCTTATGAATGGACCTATGTCAGGACTAGTGCACCTTATGAATGGACCTATGTCAGGACTAGTGCACCTTTCAGGGGATGTCTATATTCGGTCTTATTTGTATTATATAAGAAATTAACCCATGGTGATCTTCGTTCATACAGTCTTCGCACAGTTTGTACGGTTTTAATTGCATTTGGAGAACACATGAACCCATATCAATCTATGTCCAAGCAACCATCATGGTAAAATTTGAACGAACAAATGTACTGTTTAGTATGGTGTAGCCGTCTAACAAATGTGGTTTCCGATTTTTTCACCGATTACATCCAACAAAGAGGCTCAAGCCGTGCCCATTTGCGTATAAACAAACCGACAGGTAAACGACAACAGAAATTGGCGTTTATTTTGCATAATTTTCACCATAAATATGACATTTTACACTTTACAATTACGTTATCAACGCTTAGCTTTCATTGTTAATATTGTAAATGATCTATTTTACAACATTTTCGACGGAAAGTATCGATATATTTAAATCTTCTATGGCCTACTTTTTGATCCGATTGAACCCAACCGGAACCCAAACTTTACAGGCCAAACTTTAAAGTAAGAAGTTGACATTTCGAAATCAAAAAGTTTATAAATATAGCAATGCTTTGACGTGTATTAGAAATTGCGACACTTAATCAACTAGATCACGTGGATTTGAATCAAATTTAGACTATAAAATAGCCGTTTATTTAAGCTTTTTTATTCTTTGTTATGGTGTTATTTCATTTTTATTTGTAGACATTGACTATTTGTTTGTTTGATCATTCTAAACAAATTAAAATTTTACAAGAATATCCACTCATTGTGACTCAGGATTATATTATAATAAATAGGTAACTTTTTTAAGTGATTTATTTATGTCCATTAATAGTAATTATACAGCTAAAATTGATAATGTCAGTTAGGAAAAGTAAGCTTAAAGGCACCCGGCCAATAAAAGACTGTACCATAGTTTTTTTGTAAGCTATCTACCTAATATGTTACGAAAAAATATTCTCTTTGAACAAAACCTTTCATTTATATAGTGGCAATTAAGGTCGCGGTTGTGTAGTGGATGAGGTGTCCGCCTAGCAATTGGGAATTCGTGAGTTCGCTTCCTACACAGGTAGCAATCTCATTATCTCCTGAATAGACACTAAGTTCTGGTTATTTCCCAGGAAACGGACTCAACAGTGTTCATATCTGCCTAAAATAGGCCTTCCTGTAATAGTCGGCAATTGACTGTAGGAAGTACGAAGTAGAAGTAGAGAAGAACAATTTAACAAATATTGACACAAATATGAAAATAATGTATTTGAAAAATTGATCTGACAACAACGCATGTAGTATTTCCGGGTACGTTTTAGTATATTGTCAGTACCAGGGATACATTGTAGTAACCGGGGTACTTTTAAGTAGTACTCGAGCTGACAATGACCAATCAATCATTTTTTTAAGTAGTACTCGAGGTGACAATGACCAATCAATCAAAGGAACAAATATTGTGAACTTTGTAGTCATGTCAATCTTTTTACATCCACTGTAGTAAATATTTGATCAAAAGGAAGTTGACATTACTTATCAACAACTGTATAATAATGATGTACTTGTTGTTTTTTATATTATACAACCCTTTCAAATAGTTGTTCCTAATCATGACTTACTGGTGTAAAAAACAAAATAAGAAATTTCATCAGATTCCTTGACAACCGATCTCTGAACTAGGACATTATTCTGGTGAAATGTCATTGTCAACATGTAATCTACTGTAGTTCATAAGTTTTCACTTGATTCCTTTCTCTCTGCATTAATAATATAAGAATTGGAGGCTTATAATTATCTGGTTGGGTTTTCATGGCCATGTCAACAATAAATGCAGTATAATATTTCGAAAAACAATGTAATATGGTGTTTTTTTTTCACCATTTTGGGAATGGGACCATGTCCTGTTGAATTGGGAAAAAATGAGAAATAAATATTGATGGGTTTTTTGCAAGAAATATGTACAACTTAAGAATAGAAGTGATTTTATTATTACTTTTCCTTTTCTATGTTCAACTGATAGAGCTCAATAGAGACAATCTAAATGTTGGGATTAAGAAAAAAGTTTTTAAACCTCCGATTGGGAATTTTAGGTCCCAATCAGAAAAAATATGTATACTTTTTGACGATGCTGGAACAGCATTGTCTAAGGTTTGATAACCAGTAAAAAAAATCTTCACAATTGCGACCAATGTAAAAGACCGAGCCAGTCCGATTGAGATAACTCGATTTTTCAGTTACTTCCCTTGGCATTTGCCACTGTGTAGGAGATTGCTCGTTGATTTTTATTGATAACATTCTCCTAGCAGAGTTGTCGTTCGTGTTGATAAAGGTAAATAATAATAGAACAGCATATCCTGGGGAAACAGATTCAATAAGTGTATCAGAACGTTAATTTCAAATTAGTAATTTTACATCCATTTTATTTTTATGGACCAATGAAACAACTATATATTTTCTTTATTTTGTTTGATATTTGTTCTAGATTTAGTAAATAAATTGCGAATAAAAACATGTAAAAGTAACTTTTTACATGATCACAAAACTTAAGAATGCGAACAATTTCGGACCTGCAAATTGTAAACGCTGCACTGCTATGGTATATATAGATAAAACAACATTTCTTTGCGTTATTGTTCGTCCCGCTAGCGCAGTGGTAAGGACGTTCGCTTTTTCACCTTTACGACACCGGTTCGATTCCCGCTCCCGGCTCAATGTTATATTTTGTCTGTTTTGTGGTCACCATTCCGGACAGGTGTTTTTTTTCCGGATAATCTCATCCCCCCCCCCCCCCCCCCGCAGCATTTGACCATATAAAAAGTTAAAAAGTATTTCAGTACAAAAAAAATAGCTGGAAATTGCAGCTATCATTCAAAATTCGTCCCAACTGTCGTCAATCTAATCTTATTAGGTAGGAGTGCTGGACACACTCCGGGTCCCAACATTATGCAGCCTCAGCATAACTCATTACCTTGGAAAAACATAAATACACACACTGGGTGCAGCCTAGGCGCGTATAGACTCAAACAAGGCAACAAACTCAAGTGCGGGCACAATCATTTAAAATATACATATTGAATACGATATCCTAACAGAAATTACACAACCACCTAAGTGTACATACCATGTTAGATATTTCGTTCGATTGTAAGATTTCAGCATATAGATGTATAAGGTCATTTCGCTATTAGTTAACTTATCCATATGTTCGTGGGCGAACTCGGATAGTCAAGTGCTCATACAATTGAGCTCACATGGTCCGGCTATGTGCTCATACCTACTTTCGAGAATCATCATGAAGGTATTGCCATACTTAATGAACAAGAATGTGACCCGCCTCCCAGTTTCGCTCAATGGGTCAAGTTACCCACGGGTACTACTTCCCCGTACCCCTGAACTTTTTTCGTACCAAAAATGTTTCGTACGCAAATTATTTTCGTACCAAATTTTTTTTCGTACCCAAATGTTCGTATCAACATACACAATTGTGGTGATATAGATAAACTTAAATTGGTGTTTTATATCCATCCTCTTCAAAAGCATCGTCACACCAGTACTGCCAGTACTTTGATTTCATTTGATAATGGGTGCCTCTTTTAAAGCCAAATTTAACAGAAACAACAACAACACTGCAATCTCTTTTAAAAGTATTAATTAAAAGGTTAAGTGTCTGTTGATTAGGACATGTGTCTTGTTTTAAATAGCACTCAATAAAATTGTCATATTTTTTAAAATAAAAAGATGTCTACAGGGATACTTTTATTGGGCACACACTACTAAACAGTATTAAAATCGTTATTAATTAATTGTAAAAGACATGAAGTACCGCTTTACTCAAAAGCATTAGCGATACGAGACTGACTTGAAGCAATATTTATAGGCTAGACTACTAGCCTCCCACGAGAGGATCAATCCACAAAAATCTTTGCAGCATTATATTAATTTTATAAGCAAGGCTGTTTTCGGAGAAAACCTGAGGTATTGTCATAGCCTGCTCGCCGTCCGGCGTCATGCTAAAACCTTTACATTGGCTCTTAAATCAAAGTGCTTCCACCTACAAATTTGAAACTTTATATATGTAGATGCACCTTGATGAGTTCTACACGCCATGCCCATTTTGGGTCACTAGGTCAAAGGTCAAGGTCACTGGGACCTCTTAAAAAAAAAAATCTAACAAGCTTTTGCAGCCAAGAGTGGCACCCGTTATGCAGTGCTCTTGTTATTTTTTTTTCAGTAATAAAACATTGTTCACATTGTTTTTATAAATGTATATATTCTTGTTCAAATACTGCCGATATGCTCTGCAAACCATACTGCTTATTGCTTAAAAAATATGCAAATAATTTTTTTTTGTTAATGACAGTCATATTTCTTCCAAATAACAGTCTCAAGGTAATAGCGTGAAGTGTATGGGATCGTCCAGTAGTTCGTGCAGCAAGCCCAACATGTCCTACCCCACCCAGCCTGGGAGCTACCCCAAGGCACCACAGGCCGGCTACCCACAGCAGGGGGCGTACCCCGGGGGTTCCTACCCACAGAACCAGTACCCGTCTGGGTATCCCTATCAGCAATCCCCTTATGGTGAGTAGTACTGACACAGTTTTTTTATCAGAGTGGATTGATTTAAGATTCCACCACCCATAGAAATAGTTATTGCTTTGGTCAGTCATGAATCTAAGTCTAAAAAATTTAAAATCTGAATCTAAAAAAAAAGCTGGCCTTAAACTGACCTTTTCAAATTACAGACCAGTGAGTAATTTTCCATTTCTGTCAAAATTAATTGAAAAATCAGCACTCTACAGATTAAACAAACATGCTAGTGAAAATGATCTTCTCCCTAAGAACCAGTCTGCCTACACACAATATCACTCTTGTGAGTCGACATTGCTAAGACTTGTTAATGATCTCCTAGCTGCAATGGAAAACCAAGAGGTAACAGCACTCATTGCACTAGACCTTAGTGCTGCTTTCGACACCGTAGATCATGACATGATGTCTTGAAAAGTCAATATGGCGTTTGTGATGTGGCGCTGGACTGGATGGAATCACACTTGCGGCCGCGAAGTTGTTGTGTAAGTGTGAACGGATGCATGTCAAAACCACGTGAGTTGAAATGCAGTGTCCCACAAGGAAGTTGTTTGGATCCTTGGCTCTACCTCACCTATACAGGAAAAGTTTTGACATAGTACCCCCTTCCATCTCTGTGTATGGCTACGCAGACGACCATACTGCCAGCAAACGTTTCAAGCCGATTCTATCGGAAGAAACTGAAGCCATCAACGAACTCCAAGAATGTGCACAAGAAATAAACAAACGGATGAACAGTAACAAGCTCAAAATGAACGCTTCAAAAATTGAATACATGGTGTTTGGAAGTCGCCCTCAATTAAATAAGTGTAACACTCAGGACATTGATGTATGTGGTGACAAGATCAAGCGACAAAGTAGCATAAGATATTTGGGCGCATTCTTGGACGAAACCTTGAACTTTAAGGAACACATTAAGAGAAAGTGTAGATCTGCAATGTTGAATAATTTCAAAATAAAAAGCATTCGTAAATACTTAACACAAGACGCCACAGAAACACTAGTTCTCTCTTTAGTCATTTCCCATTTGGACTATTGCAACATTATTTTGTACGGCATCTCCCAGAGTGAATTGGCAAAATTAAAGCGTATTCAAAATATTTGCGCAAAATTGGTTTTGAGCCGTAGAAAGTGACATTTCAATACAATCACTTCATGACCTGCACTGGCTGCCAATCAAGGCTAAAATCGAATTCAAAATTCTTACATACATGTTTAACTGTTCGATTGGTAATGCCCCTGCCTATTTCACCGAACCTCTATCCACGCCGATTTCTAAACACAATCTTAGATCATCAGCTTCATCAATAGGCTGTTTCAATGTACCTTTCAACAAAAAAAGATCATTCAGTGATAGAGGGATCAGCACTGTAGGTCCAAAACTATGGAACAACCTACCTTTGAGTTTAAGACAATGTACTTCAATAGACACTTTCAAAAAACAACTTAAGACATACTTGTTCGGTGACTTTTTTTGCATATTTTTAAGGAAATACGCAATGTACCTGTGTATGTTTTTAATTTGTGTTTAGATTTTTTTTATTTCTATTGTACAACACCATTGAATATGTTTTATACATAGAAATAGGCGTTAAATCAAATGCTCAAGTTTCAAGTTTTCTAAGTGATATTCAATGGTGTTTCAAAAGTGCAGAACATGTATCTGTCAATGTGTTTATTGCAGTGTTTTCATTTCACCAGTTTTAGAATGGGCCGGGTTCCTTCGGATCGGGAAAAATCGCGTTGTTTTGACTTTAATGGGGTAATAAGTGTTGTTCTTTTTCACTAACAAATGCTTTAAAATTGAGTATCAAAGAGATTTTAATATTACATTAACTTAGGTTCAACTTAAAAAGCTTGACAGGAGATGAACTAAATGTTGAGACTTACTTACTTATTTTTTTTGGAAATCTTCCATTGGGAATTTTAAGTTCCCATTAGGGAAAAGTATATACATGTACTTCTTTCAATTGGGAATGGGTCCTTTTACAGGCCCAAAATTTGAACGAAAAAAAAATTGTATTGTAAGTTTCTCAAAAGACATTTATATTATGTATGATGGTTGTTTTTTGAAAAATAGTGGCACGAAATGTTCTTTGAGCACATCGTTGTGGTTAAGTTATGGTCAGAATGGACAAGCTTTTCTTGTGAATGCCACATGTCAGGAATGAAACGTTAACGTGAAGCTGTACACAAAGCAAATATTATTTTTTTCAGGATTATTAACGTACACTTTTATTGTTATCAGAAGTTATATGTTGTGTCACAATAAATGATAACATATTTAATGAAAAAAATATTTATACAAAAAAAACACCGACTTAAAGACTCCATCTGCCAAGTAGTGGGTATGGTTATCCTAAACAAATAATTTTTTAAGCTTGGCCTTAGCTTGTTATTTTAAGGCATCATTTGTCCATCTGAAATATTTAGGATTATTACGATTGAGCCTCAGGTGACACATTGTTTGAGCTTTTATATGTGAAAACTGGGCTTAATGCACGGGAGTAAATTGTCGTCCCAGATTAGCTTGTGTGGACAACACTTTCCTCATAAACTGGATTTTTCTTTAGAATAGACTTCCTTTAAATGAAAAATTTCATTAAAGCAACAAGTGTTGTCCCTGATTAGCCTGTGCGGACTGTAAAGGGTTATGTGTGACAACACTTTAAATTACACACATGCATTAAATGATTAAACCCCATCTTCCAAGAGAGATACTCGCATTATTTAGTTTGTTGTAATCTCTCTTACAGATCAGCCTATGGCACCTCCACCCTACCAGGAGGCCCCACCCCCCTACGCTCAGAGTCAACAGGTAAATGAGGTTGATTATTATTATTGTACAGGGTTCTTCACAACTAAAAAGCCTTTTCCTGTTTTGAAATGGAATTTATTTTCTATCCCCCGCCAAAGGTGGAGGGATATAGAATTGGTGTTGTCCATCCGTCCGTCTGTCAAAATTTTTATTTTTGACAGGCAATATCAATTCAATGAATTTGCTTGTTTACTATTAAAATTAAAGCCGTAAACAAATTTAAGTCACAAAATTGGAAAATACCTACTTATAAATAAGCTTTTTTCCCCCAAAAAATTAAACTTTGAGAAAGCCTATAGAAGTGAAATATATCAGGAAAGCGAGAAGATTTTTATGTGAATATTTACTATTATCCCTGCTGTATGCAAAAATAAGTACTAATCTAAATCGTTTGCCAATTTTATAAAAAAAATCTATAAGGTAAACTTTCAACATTGAAAGTGATCTTGTCAATAAATATTACCTCTCACCAAGGTGACCTTAATCCCTGGTTGAGAGGCATGTGAGTTTGCATGACTGTCACCCTACCGGACAGTGGGTAGTTTTAGTGGGACAATTCAGGGAAATTGACAAAATTTAACAGGATAAAAATGTTAGTCAATAAATTTTAAAGTTTATAAATAGTGTAACAATTAAATGATAAAACTATCATTCTCAGCAAATTCAGAGGAAACTTTGTTTCCATAGAAAAATCAGGGTATTTAACCTCCAAATGTCACGGTCTAACCTTCCAGAATTGGTTCTCAGATATCATGGTAAACTTTTCAAGGACTAGTTAACAGATATCAAGGTTAACTTTTCCAGGATTGGTTCACTGATGTCATGGTAAACTTTTTTCAGGATTGGTTCACAATTATCAAGGTAAACTTTTTCAGGTTTAGTTCACCTATATCATGATAAACTTTTCCAGGATTAGTTCACAGATATCATGACAAACTTTTCCAGGATTAGTTCACAGATATCATGGTAAACTTTTCCTGGATAAATTCACAGATATTGTGGTACACTGTTCAAGGATTAATTCACAGATATCATGCTAAACTTTTCAAGAATTAGTTCACAAATATCATTGTAAAAATTTCCAGATTTTGTTCACAAAATTAATATCGTGGTTAACTTTTCCAGGATTAGTTTGCTGATATCATGGTAAACTTTTCCAGGATAAATTCACATATATTATGGTAAACTGTTCAAGGATTAATTCACAGATATCATGGTAAACTTTTTCAGGATTAGCTCACAGATATCATGGTAAACTGTTCCAGGATTAGTTAACAGATGTCATGGTAAACTTTTGCAGGATTAGTTCACATTTACAAATGTATCATGGTAAACTTTTCTAGGATAAGTTCACAGATTTCATGGTAAACTTTTCCAGGATAAGTTCACAGATCTCATGGTAAACTTTTGTACGATTAGTTCACAGATATCATGATCAACCCTTCGAGGATTGGTTCACAAACATGGTTAACCCTTTAAGGATTGGTTCACAAATATCATTGTAAACCCATCCAGGATTGGTTCATAAATATAATGGTCAGTTCTTCCAGGATTGGTTCACAAATATCATGATGAACCCTTTTAGGATTGATTTACAAATATCAAGGTTATCCGCTCCAGGATTGGTTCACAAACATCATTATCAACCCTTTCAGGATTGGTTCACAAACATCATGGTCAACCCTTTCAGGATTGGAGAACAAAATTCACGGTCAACCCTTCCAGGATTGGTTTACAAAAGTCATGGTCAACCCCTCTAGGATTGGTTCACAGCAGGTTGTATATTTCAGTACCCGCCCTCCAGCAGTCAGTACCCTCCCTCCAGCGGTATGGCCCCTCCCCCTGCCTCCTACTACCCCTATCAGCAGATGCCCCAACCCCAGACTGTCCTGGCTCCTGGGCTGTTCGACTCCGGGGCGAGGTTTGATGGTATTTCACAACAACGGGTTCCAGTGAGTACTAAGATCTTTCTGAAAATGTTTTTTTACATTTTTAGCTCATCTATTTTTTGAAAAAAAATTATGAGCTATTGTCATCACCTTGGCGTCGGCATTGGCGTCCGGTTAAGTTTTGCGTTTAGGTCCACTTTTCTCAGAAAGTATCAATGCTATTGCATTCAAACTTGGTACACTTACTTACTATCATGAGAGGACTGGGCAGGAAAAGTTAGATAACTCTGGCTTGCATTTTGACAGAATTATGTGCCCTTTTTATACTTAGAAAATTGAAAATTTTGCGTTTAGGTCCACTTTTCTCAGAAAGTATCAATGCTATTGCATTCAAACTTGGTACACTTACTTACTATCATGAGGGGACTGGGCAGGCAAAGTTAGATAACTCTGGCGTGCATTTTGACAGAATTATGTGCCCTTTTTATACTTAGAAAATTGAAAATTTGGTTAAGTAGTGTGTTTAGGTCCATTTTATTCTGTAAGTATCAAAGCTATTGCTTTGATACTTGCAACACTTACTAACTATCATAAGGGTACTGTGCAGGCAAAGTAATGTAACTCTGACTGGCATTTTGACAAAATTATGTGCCCTTTTTATACTTTGAAAATTGAAAATTTGTTTAAGTTTTGTGTTTACGTCCACTTTATTCCTACAGTATCAAAGCTATTGCTTTCATACTTGCAACACTTATTAACTATCATAAGGGGACTGTGCAGGCAAAGTTATGTAACTCTGACTGGCATTTGGACGAAATTATGGGCCCTTTATACTTAGAAAATTGAAAATTTGGTTAAGTTTTGTGTTTTGGTCCACTTTACCACTTAAGTATCATAGCTTTCATACTTGTAACACTCGCAAACTATCATAAGGGTACAGTAAAAGGACTAGTTGCATAACTCTGGTTGTCATTTTTACGGAATTATGGCCCTTTTTTGACTTAGTAACTTTGAATATATGGTTACATTTTTTGTTTCGATCTACTTTACTTCTTAAGTATCAAGGCTATTGCTTTCAAACTTCAAATACTTTCATGCTATCATGAGGTTACTGTACATGGCAAGTTGAATTTTACCTTGACCTTTGAATGACCTCGACTCTCAAGGTCAAATTATTAAATTTTGCTAAAATTGCCATAACTTCTTTATTTATTATTAGATTTGATTGATACTTTTACAAAACTACTCTTACCTGACATCCTGACATACCACAATAGACTCCACCCAAACCATCCCCCGTGCCCTCCCCCCCCCCCCGAATCCCCCCCCTCTAAATGTTTTTTTTTTTATCATCTCACAAATTACCACCACACCCTCACACTATACCCCCCACCCCACCCCCCCCACCCCCATATTTTTTTTATTATTTTATGTTTGAAATACCGTCCAACCATCGCACCCAAGAATACCCCCACCCCCCCCCCCTCCCCCCACCCGAATCCCCCCCCCCCCCCCCCCCCTAATTTTTTTTTTTTTTTTAGGTCATCTCACAAATGACCACCACACCCTCACACCATACCCCCACCCCCCCCCCTCCCCAATTTGTTTTTTTATATGTATAATTTTTTTTTTTTCGCATTTTTGGAAAATAATGTAATAAATGTCCACACACCCACACTATACACCCCTCTTCACTCCGACCCTCCCGCCTTTGTGATTGAAAATGAGAGTCCCTTCACCTTTTAAAAGAAAATAGATGAGCGGTCTGCACCCGCAAGGCGGTGCTCTTGTTTTAGATATGGTGTGCTTTGAAATTATTTAGTTTTTTGTTTTACATAAAACTAGTTGCCCATATTGACTACCTGTATTTTCTGTATAAAATTATATTCATTAGATAATTAATAAGAGACACATATATTTAACGGATAATTAGTTTGTGGGTACATGTGTAATTTCTATAAATAAGTAGAAACAATTCAAATGTCACATATGTTCTATTTTTTTCTTCTTTAAAAACAAGATGATTTTAGTATGAAAATTGCATTATTATATAAATACAAAAATTAACAGTATCCTTAATAAAAAAAACTGTATATTTTATAAGTTTAGTTATTTGATAATGTACAAGCTTGTTTCAAAGGGCTTTTTTCTATGTATGCAAGTGGATACAAAATTGACAATATACCAAAAACATGCAATTTGTGTTGTCAACTTTTAGCTCTATACATGTACCAATCTAGAGGCCACATCCTACCTTGATGAAACTTGCTTCAAATGTATATCTTGACAATATCTAGACAGAATTTGAATCTTGGTCGTGTGCATAGAAAAACTGGGTTGCATGTTCAAATCTTATTGAAAAAAAAGTTTAGAGGCCAAATTTTTTTTCTCAGTCTAGTCAAATTTTCTATTTTGACAGTGTCCAGGACAAAGTGGAATCTGGGTCACGTGTGTCCAAACTAGGTCACCAGGTCAAATGCTAGATAATCTTTGTAACTAGTTTAGAGACCACATTTATTACTGAAACTTGATGAATTTGGTCAGAATTTTTATCTTTAAAATATCTAGAATGAGTTCCATTCTGGATCATGTGCTCCTAAAAGCTAGGTCATTTGGTGAAATCTTAGAAAAACCTTGTAACCACTTTAGAGGCCATATGTGTGACTCAATCAGGATGAAACTTGGCTTAAAAAGGTCAAATTGAAAAAAATATCACCACTCTAGTAGAAACATGTATGACTCAAGCTTGATTAAAGTTGGTCAGAATGTTTACCTTGACAATATATCGGCCAAGTTTAAATCTGGGTCAAATGCATCCAAAACCAAGGTCATCATGTCAAATCTTAAAAAGACATCTTACACTCCAGAGGCTACCTTTATGATTCAGTTTTGATAAAAATAGGTCAGAATTTTTACCTTGCCAATGAAAAGGCCATGTTTGAATCTTGGTAAAGTGGGATTGAAAACTAGATGACCAGGTTAATTCTTCATGGATTGGTGATTGAAAACTAGATGACCAGGTTAATTCTTCATGGATTGGTGATTGAAAACTTGATGACCAGGTTAATTCTTCATGGATTGGTGATTGAAAACTAGATGACCAGGCTAATTCTTCATGGATTGGTGTTGATGGAAATCAGGTGAACGCTCAAGGGGTTTTATAGGCCATTTGTGTTTTTAATGCACTTAAGCCATTTGTTTACCTTTAAAAAGAGTCAAACTGGTAACTTTGATGGACTAATCATGTCATGATGTCAAATTGATAACGTCATTTTACTGCAAAACAACAAAATTTATCCATAATTGTCTATGTTATTTTTCACTGTTTCAAACAGAGAAATTCAAATTTTAAATCCATATTTTTCTATGAAACAATGCGAGCGTCCCTCTGGTAAAACAGGGTTTATTTCATGTACTTCAAGTGCCATGCTAGATCAGTCAGTGCAGTACCACTGGTAAATCAGAGTCAACACTTTCACCCTTAACATGATTTTTTCGCAAAGAAGAGACTTCGTTTTTACAAAAGTGGTGTCCCAGATTTGAACTGCACAGGCTTATATGGGAGGACACTTTACGCACATGCATTAAGCCCCTGTTCTGCCAAAACGAAGCTCATGTCTATTTTTTTCCCATCTAGCCTCCTCCCCCAGGTGTGATGCCAAACCATGCCCAGATGGCAGCCATGCAGGGCCATCATGTGGTTGGTACCCAGCAGTCAGCCAACTGGTTCTCTGGAGGAAAGAATGACGGAGGCATGAACTTTGGCTGGTAGACACCAATAGGTACGGATGAATTGGCCCTGTTGATTTTTTAGCTCCACTGGCCAGAGGCCAGCGGGGCTTATGTCATGGTCCTGTGTCCGTTGTGCATCTGTGCGTGTTTCTGTGCATGTGTGTGTTAACTTTTTCTTTAAACATCTTCTTCTCCTAAACTACAAGTCGAATTCTGATAAAACTTCTCACAAATGTTTCTGGACTGAACCTCTCCCAAATTTGTTCAAATTATGCCCCTGGGGTCAAATTTGACGCCGTCCCAGGGGTCAATAATTGGAACATATGCTTATATAAAGCCTATTTTGTGCAAACTTTAAAAAATCTTCCTGTCCATAACCATTGGGCTTAGTGCTACCACATTTAGTATGTAGGGACATTTAATAGTTCTCTACTTTGTTTGTTTAAATTATGCCCCTGGGGTCAAATTTGACCCTGCCCCAGGGGTCACAAAAATGAACATATGCTTATATAAAGCCTATTTTGTGCAAACTTTAAAAATCTTTTTGTTCATAACCGTAGGGCCTAGGGCTACCACATTCGTTATGTAGTGACATCTAAAAGTTCTCTACTTAAGTTTGTCAAATTATGCCCCTGGGGTCAAATTTGACCCTGCCCCGGGGATCACAAAAATAAGGCCTATTTTGTGCAAACTTTAAAAATTTAATTGTCCATAACCGTATGGCATAGGGCTACCAAATTTGGTATGTAGTGACATCTAATAGTTTCCTACCAAGTTTGTTCAAATTAAGCCACTGGGATCAAATTTGACTGTTCCCCAGGGGTCACAAAATTGAACATATGCTTATATTGGGCCTATTTTGTGCAAACTTTAAAAATCTTCTGTCTATAACCATTGGGCTTATTTCTACCAAATTTGGTATGTATTAAAATCTTAAAGTTCTCTACCAAGTTTTTTCAAATTATGCCCCTGGGGACAAATTTGACCCTGCCCCCGGGGTCACAAAAATGCACATATGCTTAAATAAGGCCTATTTTGTGCAAACTTTAAAAATCTTCTGTTCATAATTATAGAGCCTAGGGCTACTAAATTTTCTATGTATTGACATCTAATAGTCCTCTACCAAATTTGTTCAAATTATTCCCCTGGGCTCAAATTTGACCCTGCCCCGGGGGTCACAAAACTGAACATATGCTTATATAAAGCCTCTTTTGTGCAAACTTTAAAAATCTTCCTGTCCATAACCATCGGGCCTAGGGCTACCAAATTTGGTATGTAGTATCTTATAGTTCTCTACCAAGTTTGTTCAAATTATGTCCCTGGGGACAAATTTGACCCTGCCCCCGGGGTCACAAAAATGCTCATTTGCTTAAATAAGGCCTATTTTGTGCAAACTTTAAAAATCTTTCTGTTCATAATTATAGAGCCTAGGGCTACTAAATTTGCTATGTAGTGACATCATATAGTCCTCTGCCAAATTTGTTCAAATTATTCCCCTGGGCTCAAATTTGACCCTGCCCCGGGGGTCACAAAACTGAACATATGCTTATATAAAGCCTCTTTTGTGCAAACTTAACAAATCTTCCCGTCCATAACCATTAGGCCTAGGGCTACCAAATTTGGTATGTAGTGACATCTTATAGTTCTCTACCAAATTTGTTCAAATTATGCCCCTGGGGCCAAATTTATCCCTCGAAGTCTCCCATTAAAAAATTGTTCAAGAAAATTTGATTTGCTTTTTATTTTTATTTTTCTTCTCAAACTATAAGTTTATCAAAATACACTTGGAATAACTTTTTAACTATAGGAGATAAATGCATACATGTTGAGCGTGAAAGGTAGACCAACATGTTAACTATCCATAAATGTTAACCCTTTACCAAACGACACATTTTGGACTGCCCCAAATTGAAAGAGACGAGGCAATCCTAGTATTTTTCAAAAACAAACATGACAGGTAACCAACGTCAGATGTAAAAATTAAAGGAAAGTTAGGTCAAGCTAAATGTTTGTCACGATTTCTCTTTAAACCTCACGCCATATGCAAGTAGTGTTGCCATGATCGCAACATCTTGATGAATTATTATTCATTTTTTTGTCTCATAAACATTTACTTAGTTTAACAAACAAGCTCTACAAAGTGATCATTCCTACTGCCTTTCGGCACCTTATGGACCTGAAAAACTCGTAACTTTATGTTTCCTCAGGCAAATATCTTCTTTGTACAATTAACAATTTCTTCACCACATAAACAATCCTGCTACACTCACTAATGCCTCAAGAATGAAGTCAAGTTCAGGTGATCTACGTCATTAGGTATTTTGCATATGTCATGAACTATTTAAGTAACAGACACTTTGAAACCTACAAACTCGTTTTGGAATTTTGGAAAAGATTCATGATTGAATGAAGGAACTTTCATTAATCTTGTAGAACATGCGTAGATTTGATCTTCAGCATCTAAAATTATGTGAAATAGAAAGAACGACAATATCTTTTGGAGAGATAAATGTACCTACGTTATAAGCAAAGGACCTGTGCGACAATTCCCAGGCTTTTAGTCTGTTTAGTTAACACCGTAGTAACTTTTTCCATATATAAAAATGCTCACCCTTCCAACTTTAAGCGCTGTTGGACGAGGGATAGAAAGAGAAAGTCACATGCTTAAGTACATTTCAACCAATGCGCATTGCACGCTTTTTTCGCATAAAAGAACAGTTGAGCGATACAGGGCCATCATGACCCTCTTGTTTTTTTAACTCATTGATTGAAGTTAGATTATATATTAATGTGAAACATTTCTGAGCCATGTTCCCGATTTATTAATTATGTCCCCCTTCGAAGAAGAGGGGGTATATTGCTTTGCACATGTCGGTTGGTCGGTCCGTCCACCAGGTGGTTTCCGTATGATAACTCAAGAACGCTTGGGCCTAGGATCATGAAACTTCATAGGTACATTGATCATGACTCGCAGATGACCCCTATTGATTACACTAGGTCAAAGGTCAAGGTCACGGTGACCCTAAATAATAAAATCGTTTCCGGATGATAACTCAAGAACCCTTAGGCCTGGGATCATGAAACTTGATACCGTAATTATTCTAAGTTTTCGGACACTCTAAGTTTTCGGACACCCCTTTGTTTAGCAAAAATAATTATTTTTCGTGACTCTTAATTTTCGGACACACGAGTTTTAGTCCATAATTAATGTCTATAAGTTTTTGGACAGTATATTTTTCAGCGCTATTTTACCAAATTTCGGTCCTGTTTTCGATATCTAATGACACTTCCATCATGGGGTTTTACAACCAGATTAACATCAAAAACCATGGCAGGGGCAACGGACCATTACATTTGCGTTATTGGGTAAATAACCTTGTAAACCGGTATTAGACAATGGTTTGGCCCGATAGCATAAGCGATATGACAGGGGTAGTGCTAATTAGCAGTTCAATTATCTACTGCAATGGTACTACCCCTTCTCAGTAAAATAACTGTGACAAAAACTAAATGTTTCGAAGTGTGATGCACCCTATTGCAAGTTTTACGAACAATAGAAGGTGTAACAACAACTATCGGAAATGAACAAACACAGAATTCTTAATTTGCATTTTTATTGCATTAATAACAGGTTCATACTAGCGAGTATTGGTACATCATATGCTCATCTTTGAACTCGTTGGTCAAAGTACAACCTTGTAGTAACTTACTGTCAAATAAATTAAGCATTTAACAGTATTCAAAATGCAGTGCAAACATATATAACTGCTATTTATACTATACGGCATGGTATTTTACATGCGCGTGCTATTACCGGTAGTCGTTGATACAATTGACGCTATTTGCGGACACTTCAATTTTTGACTCTAAGTTTTTGGACACCTGTATTTTGTAAATATTTTTCGTATCTAATTTTTCGGACACGAAAAAAATTAATTATTTTTAAGTGTCCAAAAACATAGAGTAATTACGGTAGGTAGATTGATCATGACTTGCAGATGACCCCTATTGATTTTCAGGTCACTAGGTCAAAGGTCAAGGTCACAGTAACCCGAAATAGTAAAATGGTTTCCAGATGATAACTCAAAAACGCTTAGGCCTAGGATCATGAAACTTGATAGGTAGATTGATCATGACTCGCAGATGACCCCTATTGATTTTCAGGTCACAAGGTCAAAGGTCAAGGTCACAGTGACCCGAACATAATTGTACATTGATCATGACTGGCAGATGACCCCTATTGATTTTTCAGGTCACTAGGTCAAAGGTCAAGGTTACAGTGACAAAAAACATATTCACACAATGGCTGTCACTACAACGGAGAGCCCATATGGGGGGCATGCATGTTTTACAAACAGTCCTTGTTTTTAACTCATTTATTGAAGGTATATTTTATATTAAACGATAAACATTCTTGGGCTGTGTGCCCCAAGGCATCATTGAAACAGTGTTGCATGGGTATTAGCGACACAATAGAGAACGTTCTAGTAGACACTTGTTAAAAAGTTCTTATTTGAGGTAATATCAATCCATCCTTCACCAATAGTTATTTAAAATACTAAAAATTGTACTCTGTGAAGTTAAAATTCGACATCAAACTAAGAATGGTCATTATTTGGATACTTTTCTCACGCAAACTATCCATCTCGTTTCATATTATTGATGTATGTGTGTGTAATAATATATGCCTCATTTTGTGAAAATTGGGCTTATTGCATGTGCGTAAAATATGGTCCCAGATTAGCCTGTGCAATTCACACATGGTATGAAGGGATGACACTTTACGCACATGGCTAAGCCAAGTTTCCCCAAGTGTAAACATTGGGCTTGTTGGTGAACAAGTGAATTATGCATCGTCAGTCTTGAAAATTGTAAACTTTTGTGCTTTTTCAGGATAATCCTGCATCTGTGATAACAAACAAGAATCAACCAGCTTCTAGTGTACAAAGTGCACATAGATTTTTCAGTTTATGGATAAAGGGGCAACGTCACAGTTATGGGCAATGAAAACACAATTGAACAAAACTGACTTACCTTGTTTCAATTTTATTTATCTTTATATTTCATGGTTTGATAATCGTAATGCCTTTATGAAGTTTAACTTTTGTCAATTATTTGTTGTTGTTTATTTTCTTTTGATTAGGCAGACTAAATAAAAATTGCGTTTTCATTCTGAAAAGGCTGAACAAACTTACATTTAAAAATTCCCTGATATGTATTCTTAATTCCAACAACTTTCTGCAATTTTCAGTTTTCTTTGTTTATCACTTATAGATTTATAATTCTATTTTGTAAAGATTGTTTGAGGGTGTAGGTGTTTCTGTGACAATGGAATGTGTGTAGACTCACTGAACATGAGCATGTCTAGATGTGATTGATCTATCTAATTTTGAGTCCGTGAGCTTCAAACCTGTTTTTAACACCATCTGTTAATTTATTGTTTTCTGTATACCGTAGTCGCGTTGTAACAAACGAAGTCATTAATTGCTTCAAGAAATGTGTTATCTAGGTGAAAGCCACGGAGCAAAATAACCTAGGTAGATGTTCCGTGTTGATGTTTCATTCCACAGTCCGACCATTTCGTCGGTTGAACTTACATATATTTTATAAAAAAAAAAAACACTGACAGTAAATGACCCACAAACTTACCTGGATTATACCTCTTACATGAGCGTATGAATCTATTTGTCTGTTATTTTTTACGAAGGATATATGACCATTTATGTGTTTAGTTCATTCTGTGTAATATTGTTTAGGCTTATACTGTTTTAAGTCCAGCTTACTCATAACAGCTTGCCTGATAAAAGCTATGTATCATACTATTTCTGGTAAAAGTGATGGCAATGTAATAAAGTATGTATTAATATATTTATTTGGATGTAGGCAGGACCTTTTGTCAGTATTATCATCACGTTTACGTTACTTTTTTGGTCTATTGTCCATGCGCTCATATGTGTTAAAACGTCATATTATACATAAAAGAATCTTAAGCAGTTTTTAAAATTGTAAATACACAAGTGTAGTTGTGTGTGTGACTAAATGTTTCCAATAAAAAATCATTTCTTTAGTTGGATTTGTTGTTTATTTTATTACGCAGGTAATTTTATTGACATTTCTGGTGCATTACAAAGTCAGCCAAACTTAAAAGCACTCTGTTTTGGTCCCTGCATACCATTCACGACAGCTTGTTGCACTTAAGTTGTTGCCTTAGGGTCAAGTTCGCTGTTTACTTCAGTTTTTATTATTAAAATAAAAACATGATGGAAACATTATTTTGAATTCAGCATATACTGTGCTTTGTTGTTTTTGTTATTTTCTACCAGATAAAAATGATATATTTAGAAAAAGTGTTAAACGACGATATTCACAAATAATATTAAGATTAAGAAAACATAACTGTTCTACAAATTTGGAGATTTCATCAACGTCTTAAGTATGTTTCCAGTTGAGCTCTAGCTTTCATGTAGACATCATTATAAAAATGGTATTAGTTGTAGACATCATTATACAGATGGTATTAGTTGTAGACATCATTATACAAATGGTATTAGTTGTAGTAGACATCATTATACAAATGGTATTAGTTGTAGTAGACATCATTATACAAATGGTATTAGTTGTAGTAGACATCATTATACAAATGGTATTAGTTGTAATAGACATCATTATACAAATGGTATTAGTTGTAATAGACATCATTATACAAATGGTATTAGTTGTAATAGACATCATTATACAAATGGTATTAGTTGTAGTAGACATCATTATACAAATGGTATAAGTTGTAGTAGACATCATTATACAAATGGTATTAGTTGAAGTAGACATCATTATACAAATGGTATTAGTTGTAGTAGACATCATTTTACAAATGGTATTAGTTGTAGTAGACATCATTATACAAATGGTATTAGTTGTAAATGTCTCGGTAAACATCATTATACAAATGGCATTAGTTGACATGATTATACAAATGGTATTAGTTGTACATTTCTCGTTTGCACGTAAGCTTGACAAAGAAAAAAACTATTGCAGATGCTTTGCGAATATTGCTGGTGAATTTAAGTAATATTAGTAAACCATTTTGACATTGAATGTTCCCTTCAAACAAAACATGATTCAATTAATATGTCGTATAAGTGACCATTATTTCTGCATTATTGCATGCGTATGACGTACTTGGGACACGCGGCTCAGTAAATTCGAGTTTGATAGACCGGTAAATTGTACTTGAGCAATCGAAGCTCAGTTTTCCCGTGCATGATTTATATCGATTTAACACTGGTGCCTTAGGTAGCCTATCTAAAACACATCTGTAAAAGTATTTGTCCGATCGGACAAGAAACCTCGTGTTTTGGTTCCAATATCATCATTATACTTATTTAGATTAAAGTAGGTTTTGAAAAATGACTATAGCATTATTCGTATCCCAATATTCACTGTTTGATTATGTAAACGTTTTGCGACAACAAAAGTAACAGGCTACGGTCGCCATGGTGTAGTGGATATGGTGTCCGTTTAGCGACCGGGGTGTCGTGGTTTTGATTCACACTGTGGGAGCGTTCTTTATATTTATTATGAAATAACGTTCAGCTATCTGAAGGTTTTGAAATAGACATGTTTTAAATAAGATGCCTTCATATTTGATAATATTCGTTTTTACACGCATTATCTTATTTGCACTTTAAAATTTTATCTGTAATTAACATATAAGTAATCAGAAAAAGTTATGTGTGACAGTGTCCGTGTGTTTGTATTTTTGCAACATATCCCACATTTCAACGACTGTGCTGACACCTTCTTGGCGCCGTTTCTCGCTCAGAAAGGCAGCTTCAGACGTTCAGTCATTGTCAGGTTGTCGGGCATTTCGTGCAGAGGCACCGCCCGACCACCGTTTTGTCGGACTGCGACCGGTGACTTGCATAATAAGATTACCTTCCAAATAAAGTCAGTTTTCAACACATCACCGACGACTTGTGCTTAAAAAGCTTGAAATACGTTATCATAATTTGTCGTACGACCGCTTGATTTTGTGGCAAAACAGAGGCAAATATATAAATCGCGCGGCGCACTCAGATACAAAATTGCCGATGCTTTAAACATCCTTTAAAATTATTATCAGACCGATTGTTTTTGTGAGTTTTTTTGTAATAGTTGGTGTATAGGTATTAACAGACTAAAGTTTCAAAATGAAGTTTCCAGCGTTATTGTTTTCGTTCTCCTAAATATGTCGTCTACATCAGCTTTGCCTTACACTGATACCCGTGATCTTGTATACAAACCATAACTGTCGCTAAAATTAATGCCACGCTACCATGCTGTATCATAGCCCAAGCTGCATGTTTGCGCAGTGGTTCATAAACGCCCGTCTCTCCTAGGAAACCCGGGTTCGATCCACTTTCCTGGCAGCATGCTAGTTTGGTTTGTGGTCACCTAGCTGAAATAATTCGCGTTCAGAATAAATCTGAACGCTGAAACTCCGGTCTGCAAAAACCATAACGAAAATTAAATACAATACTATTATATCAATATGCTTAGAATTGCAAAAGAACATAACCAACTCATAAAGTTTTAGTTAATTAGTCCATTTTTACCTCAAATAGCGTCGAATTGAAGTTAAAAGGCATAATTTGTTTCAGTTAAATTTCTGCTTAAATCGCAATACAATCACTGACCTCTCGCCATGTTATGAAATATTTAAATATCAACCAATCAGAAGAAGGCATACGGTGTAATAGGCTGCGTTATCGATTAAAATCTACCTGCCGTATACAGCGGGCACAGCGATTGGAATTGAAAATGTGAGTAGTGTGTTGATTTAAATTGGTCAGGCGTGCAAAATTGAAAGAGTCATTACATAATTCTTACGGAACATTATTGAGAAATGAATTATCTACACAGGTATGTAAATATTATTGCAATCCGTTGATATTAACTGTCTGATATCGGGGCTTGAATGTTGCGCACCAAATTCCTTGCGCATCAATATAGACAAAGAAGGAAAACTCTCGCTATTAAAAAGATAGAGTGGACTATTGACGCCAAGAGTCTGCCAAAGAAAAAATCATCAAAAGACTCTTAAGGCGGCAATTTATATTGACTAGTGGTCACCATACTGCTTATGCTGGGCTTCCTTCGGGTACCCATCTTCCAGCCACAACGCAAGACCACACCAATATTGAAAATCTTTCAATAACAACGAAAAACCGGTAGTTGGAAAATGCAGCTATAATTCAAAATTCGTTCCAACGTTCATGAGTAAAGTACGTTAAGTACGGTAGGTGGGAGTGCTGAGGGCCTGGGGCACACTCGGGGTCCTCATATTGTCCTGGTCGACACATTTACAGGGTGCCGACTGTCCGGGTATGCAAATAAAAAGCACATAGTGTCGATTGTCCGGGTGCCGTTTGTCCGGATTCCAGGATAGATTACATAAACTTCGGAATATGCACACTGTGTCCTAGACAGAAGGTGACGAAGTTGCACTTTCGGTTCACTGAATTTACCAGTGGCAAAAATGTAGGTTTTACGATATCAATAATCCGAACTAACCACATTCACGTTCTAGAAACATCATGTTTGACGATAACTCTCGTCTGAGGCCCCGATTTCCACATACAAGCCACCCGGTTTCGTTTAAGTAGTTCTTCCATGTACACATCCTGTCCCCTCTGGGAAAAGGTCTTCATCAGGTTGGATCCAGGGAGGAGGTTGTACGAGCCGTAACCGCTTCTTAGCAACCGCGGGAGTTCATTAAGTTTTCTCTACGTCCCGTGGGATTTATTTAAATTCTTCATCCCACTTCATAAATTGCTGTATTGCATCAAAATGTTCGTTGCGAGAAAAAACAACAATAACAAACAATTGAACAACATAATTAAGCAATATATATTGTACTAAGGCTGTGGCAAAGAACAGAAAATCAATGGCTCTGGTTTTTTTTTTAAACATTTGTATGCCTTTGATAATCACGTGCTCGTGCATTCAACATATGTGTATAGGTAATGCGCTGAAGGGTTTTCAGCAACAGAACATACATAAAATGCGTCTTACAAGTAAACGTATCTAGGCTGTTAAAAATAAGAGGTTTAAATGTTGGTGTAAAACAAGAAGACAACTAGCAAAATTGCAAGGTTATTTAAACAAACAAACTGCAAGAATCTCACCTCAATGTTTTCTGGTATCATTTGAAAATGATTAAACTCATTCATGTCTTTTGTGTAACGGACATGGGTAATTGACATTCATCATTTAACTCTGTCTGAATGATAACTTCTATTAATAAAGGATACTATTTTGCAAACAATTGCTCCTCTACCCTGTAAAAAATGAACATACTTTGATTATAATTGTTCATCAAACACGTATAATTAAAAAGTAAAGTATAAGCGTTTGCACTTCCGTTCCTTTGTTAGTTTTCGATTAATGATATATGTAACGATTGTCTGAAACTCAGAGACGTTTAGATTCTGTCAGACACATTGTCGCGATATCAGATTATGTCAGACACAGTGTAGCGATGTCAGATTCTGTTAGACAAATTGTATCGATGTCAGATTCTGTCAGACACATTTTAGCGACGTCATATTCTGTCAGACACATTGTCGCGATGCCAGATTCTGTCAAACACATTGTCACGATGTCAGGTTTTGTCAGACACATTGTAGCGATGTCAGATTCTGTCATGCACAGTGTCGCGATGTCAGATTTACCAGATACGTTGTCGCGATGTCAGATTCTGTTAGACATATTGTCGCGGTATTTGGACGAAACACATGTCTACAGAATAACAGAACAGACTGTCACGTAATTATGTATCGTTCGTGGAAAACACACAGTAACAAACAAGGTTAATTTCCGTTTTCATCGTGATTTATTTCTGTTGAATATAATCTAACACAACGCTTACTATTGTTCGTGAAATACAATTTTACAGCGCGGCGGTCAACATGGCCACCACGTCAAGAAGACGTGACAACTCTCCAAAGTTCTTTTCCTTCCTACAACAATAACACAGCATTTTATTCCAAGGTACATAAACATAAAATTTAGATATTTTCTATCCCATTCTTGATTGGTTGACTGCACTTTTCCCCCGATTTTCTAAACCCACCCTTTCGAATAACCCTTATTGATTGGATGGATGCTCATGCATCTGTCACATCAGAACAGTGCAATACACAATTATCACTTTGGGAACAAGGAATCTCATTTCATTAAGCATACTTGATCATATAACCAGATGTTATCTATGGACAAACGTAAACCTGACACTTCTATAATCAATTATGTAAACCCCGATACACATTCGATACACATTCACTCTGAACTTGTATCTGTTATGTACATTGGGAAATTGGAATTACACTTATATAATCAATTATTTAAATTTCATTATATACCCTATCTGAAATGGGACTCGTTATGTATTTGTTTGAAGTAATACGAGCCAAATTGTAAATCAAGAACTAATACAAATCAACACGTGTTCCCGATAAATGAACTACATTGGAGAAATGAAACCATACTTCCATAATCAATTTTTCAAACTTCATTACATATCCCATCCGAACTGACCTCTGTTATGTTAATTCCTAAATACCCGCAACATACAGCAACGTTACATACTCAAACATATTATTCAAATATTCCCTATTATTAAATCTATCTGTACTTAAATTTATATCATAAGAATAAACAATAAGCATATAACGTTATGTAACAAGACAAAGATACAACTCGAAAGTTATTACAATGATTATCTGATAGCATTTGTTATAATTTAAGTGATTGCTGAAATAATTAAAAAGGTTATCACAAAAATCAATCAAAATACAGTACCCCTTGGTTATTTAATTATAAAAGAATAAGATCCAACATTTGAAAGATCACTTAAACTTGTGAGTCGCCCTTACAGATAAATTGTGTGACGCTCGACGAACATTTTTTATTTCTTTTGTCTGATTGGGAAGGTAATATGTTCTTGTCCGAACAATCAGCTAACCCGTAATGTGGACTTTGCCGTACAATTCAGAAAGAGGGTAGTAAATACCGTATCCTTGCACTCTCCTCGCGGGTACATCGGCTAACTTCACAAATATTACTATCGGTGGTATCTTGTTGTGTCAGCGTGTCGGTATCCCTGTATATTGAGATCAACGATACTTGCAATATATTCTGTATGCTTGTTGTGTCAGCGTGTCAGTATCCCTGTATATTGAGATCAACGATACTTGCAATATATTCTGTATGCTTGTTGTGTCAGCGTGTCAGTATCCCTGTATATTGAGATCAACGATACTTGCAATATATTCTGTATGCTTGTTGTGTCAGCGTGTCGGTATCCCTGTATATTGAGATCAACGATACTTGCAATATATTCTGTATGCTTGTTGTGTCAGTATCCCTGTATATTGAGATCAACGATACTTGCAATATATTCTGTATGCTTGTTGTGTCAGCGTGTCAGTATCCATGTATATTGAGATCAACGATACTTGCAATATATTCTGTATGCTTGTTGTGTCAGCGTGTCAGTATCCCTGTATATTGAGATCAACGATACTTGCAATATATTCTGTATGCTTGTTGTATATTGAGATCAACGATACTTGCAATATATTCTGTATGCTTGTTGTATATTGAGATCAACGATACTTGCAATATATTCTGTATGCTTGTTGTATATTGAGATCAACGATACTTGCAATATATTCTGTATGCTTGTTGTATATTGAGATCAACGATACTTGCAATATATTCTGTATGCTTGTTGTGTCAGCGTGTCGGTATCCCTGTATATTGAGATCAACGATACTTGCAATATATTCTGTATGCTTGTTGTATATTGAGATCAACGATACTTGCAATATATTCTGTATGCTTGTTGTATATTGAGATCAACGATACTTGCAATATATTCTGTATGCTTGTTGTATATTGAGATCAACGATACTTGCAATATATTCTGTATGCTTGTTGTGTCAGCGTGTCGGTATCCCTGTATATTGAGATCAACGATACTTGCAATATATTCTGTATGCTTGTTGTGTCAGCGTGTCGGTATCCCTGTATATTGAGATCAACGATACTTGCAATATATTCTGTATGCTTGTTGTATCAGCGTGTCAGTATCCCTGTATATTGAGATCAACGATACTTGCAATATATTCTGTATGCTTGTTGTTGATGTATGTGTGCCTAGTATACATACAAACTGATGACGTAATACGTGGCATCATTCTGTCGGTCAAACTAACCGCCTTACGAAAAACATGTTGTTGACTTATTGTTGTTTCCACTATCGGGACCGTAGGCCTACTTGTAGAGGGAGCTTCATGAGAGTTTTTGGGATCGCCTTTTGTTTGTCGTCATCATGTAGCTCGGGAACACTCTACATATCATATTTATTGTCTAATTTTCATGAACACATTTGTTTACACACTATCTTGGGCGATGTCGGAACTGGCTTGCGTGAGGTCATAAACTAGTTCAATATATCAAACTAAAGAACAAGCTTGTTACCATTCTAAACTACGGAATCCGGATAGTGCCATCTATAATCTCGCCCTTCTTTCATCAAGGGCGACACATGACAGACGAAGCGATACACGATTTTTTGCGCGACAGTCGCGGCGACGCCCGAAATTTTGCGAGACAGTCGCGGCGACGCACGATATTTTGCGCGACAGTCGCGGCGACGCACGATATATTTAACACGATATATCGCTTTTTGGGCTACCTACACAATGGCGATATTTCGTGGTACATTCTCGCGCGTCGCTTCGTGTATCGCAAAAAATATCGTGCGTTGCCGCGACTGTCGCGCAAAATATCGTGTATCGCTTCGTGTGTCGTGTGTCGCCCTTGACGAAAGAAGGGCGAGATCATAGATGGCACTATCCGGATTCCGTACTAAACGTCACATTGATAGTCTTCGTAAACTTGGTGAGGACATGTGTTATAATGATGTCTCAGTTGAGTTCGTTCTGGTTCGTTTTTCTTTTTATGACTATAGTAAAAACTTATTAACAATATTGACGTCACATTGTAGTCAAATATTCAATAACTTTGGTAAGAACAATTGTTCTTATGATAGCTTGATCGAGTTTGAATAAATTTGGTTCGCCGCAAAAAAAAACATTGCCGCAGTTTAGTCCAATCTTCATGAAACTTGGTCTGAAAATGTTTCCTAATTGCATCGAGGCCGAGTTTGAGACTGGGGCATGTGAGGTAAAAAAAACAAGGTATTTTGGTCAAATTAAAAACAAACAACGTGTTAAGACTAATGTCAAATGTAATCAGTCTGATACTTGGTCAAAACATTTCTTCTAATGATATCTTAGCCGATATATCTTGTTAAAAACATACAATTGAATGTTTCCGACAACTGCTAGCCATCTTTGATAAAAGTTTGTTCTTCGAAATTCTTCTTCATTTTATAGGCTCACTTGAACACATACTGCTCACGAGGAATGTTGAGGTTACTGCGATTTCCGTCGTTCGTCAATCCGTACGGTGCGTGCGTTAACCTTTTCTTTAAATGACTTTTTCTTCCTAGCTCCTTGACAGATTTTAAAGAAACACAGGAATGATCCTTGGGTGACCCACTTTTAAAGTTGTTTAAATTGTTCCGGTCAATTGCAAGCGAAGGTCATCAAAGCCCCCCAAAAATATATGGCCATGTGACGGGGCTCCTTGGTTTCCTTATATGTATATAGGAATACCGATAACTAAAACTAAGCTTCTGTGAAACCGCAAGGACTAGAGGTTTGGTATTTTGCATGTAATATTAACCAGTGGTTTTATACGAAGTGTGTTGAATTCATGCTCCTAGGGTCAACACCAGTAAAATCGAATGTTCACAAGATTTATTTAAGATTTGAGACGGCGTTTACGCATAAATTAGGTGTATTTTTCCCGACAGTTCATACACCGATGAAATGCAGAAAAATGCTATTCAATTCTTATAATTACAACACAAAATGATCTTAAAGCTGAAATTGTATCGTGGTTAGGTTCATAAAAGTCCTTTTTAATCTAGCGTATGAATCTATTTTCAGTTTTGGTTTCATCTCCGTCAAACGGGTATATCGTTGAAGTTCGCGCAAAACGTCATTTCGTTATTGACCAATAAAAAACAACGCCATTAAGTTTCGCGCAAAACATGGCGTCATTTTGGTAACTTGTTTATGACCAGAAAGTAGCGCCATGAATATTCATGTATAAATTTGCATACGAAGTGGGTTCATCGGAAAATGAAAAACCGGTCACGTGAACAAATTATCCAATCAGAATGCAGCATTCATATGAAAGAGACAGAAGTTGTAATTATATAGAATTGGTAGTAAATTATAGTAAATCATTTCCAAAACCTTTTGTTTTTTCAAAAACAAGGTACATGGTCTTACTTTTGGTGTGTAACATAGTATGGTGGTCGTTTACCATGTTTGTTTAAATCATGTCCCTTGGGTCAAATTTTGCCCGCCCTAGATACTGTTTTTCTATTTATTAGGGAAAATCTTTGCCCCACAAGGCCCAGAGGTTTGTTATTTCGTATGTTACACCGTATAGTTTATGTTTGTAACATCTGATCTGCTCAGTTTTTTCAAAACATTCCCATTGGTTAAACAAGTGCCACGCCTTGGAGGGAAAATCTATCTAATAAATTTTGCTCTAAAATCCCAAGGTGGGGTTTAATATTTGGTATGTTGCATGGTATACTTTTCCTCAACTTATTTTGTTTATAGCATGCCCCTTTTATTATGGGAAAACCTAACCACGCCCAATAATCACATGATTTATAAAGACGTTAAGAGTATATTATTTTAAGAATTGTATTCTCTGAAACAGCGAGGTCCATATTTTTAATACTTTATGTGTCTTATGGTGGTCATCAAATGAGTATTTTTTAATTAAGCTCAAGGGGTTAAAATTGACCCCACCTTAAGGGTTACTTGTTTCTTTAAATATAATTTTTATATGAAAATCTTTTATTGGGGTCTGTTACTGTCTCATACCATATAAAATATGTGTAATACAGACAAACAATCTAGATTAAAGCCATAGTTATATCACAAACATCCACAAACATAGCAGTTCAGATTCTAAATGTATAATGTCTTTGCGTGCACTATTTCTACATAGAAATGTAAGGTCAACAGTTGTGTGTTACACTATTAACAGATCAAAGTCAACGTAATTGTTTCTAAAACTGATGACAATTGGTGGTACTTTAAATAACGTAAGTAAGGAGCGAGACTTTGTGCACACACTTTATGTGTAGGTATCTTACATGCTGAACTAGCGAGGCTTTGCACTTAGGGCCATAATAATTGTTACTGAAAATAAAATAAAAACACTTGTTAACTGTTGTTTAATTGGAGTTTTTGTTGACAAACGTTAAAATAAGTTGATAAACCTGGTTTTTAGATTTTGATATGGCAGGCGGCATAACACAGGTGGTTTCTAGAAGTTTAACTCATAAGTATGAGTTTTTAGGCTAAGTTTTGACACATTTTTGAGTGTGGAGTTTTATCTCAAACAAAGTAGAAATCAGAGTTCTGATCTTAAACAAATGTTTGAAATATTTTAAATGCAGTGTCACCTGTTATAAACATGGACAGCTCGTTAAATGAAATCAGACGATGTGTAACTTCCGATCTCAAAAGCATCATTTCATCTGAATACATTTATCAAATTGGTTTATCTGTATCCCTCTTAATTATCAGCAAAATGATTAACAATTGTATACAAGGCATTTTCGTAACTTTAATATGGACTTTGACTTCAGTATCAATTTTGTTGATACTGAATACAATGAGTATTTCGAAAGCTTTAAGATAATGAGGTTTATAAACTTTATACACTACTGCAGTATTTAAAAATTGTGTCTTCATGCTACACATTCTGATGTCAATAACACTCATTTTATAAATAAAACGAGTCAAAACTATAGTTAATACATAGCTTGTTACTCAAACGATAGTGCACAATACCCATTCAACATGGAAAATTCTGTCAATTCTGTACAGACAAGTTCAGATTTTGTGAAGGACTATGTTTGCAGTGCTTGCGAAAGTACAAATTATGAAGAAAGTGCTGATATTTTTTGTGAAACATGTACGAAGTTTTATTGCGGAAAATGCATTAATCAACATGATCAATTATTCAAAAACCATTCCAAATTCGGGAGAGGGGAAACAAATAAATGGCCTCTCACAAAGAAAATGGAGGATTTGCTTCTGACATGTGATATCCACAACAAGAAACTAAACATGTTTTGCCAGGACCACGATCGGCTATGCTGCTCTGATTGCGTTCTATTGAATCACAGGTAGGTGACGCACAATCATAAAATAAATTAAAAATAATTGAGGTAATATAAATGCTGCAGTCATACTCATCAATCAAATATCTTTATAATGATCATTTTACACCTTCTCTATGAATTAAAATGTGCAAAAATAATTATAGTAGGAATTAAAAGAGTGCATGTATTGTTTTTATGCCAAGTGTTCTATATATTAAGGGTTTTCACTGGTAGGGTACTACTGTATTTATTGAAAATATTGCCAAAGTTTTCTTTTTCAATTTGTTAACAGTTAGTTAATATTAGGAGACATGACGGCGATTCTTGTATGATAAGTTTCGGGACATTATAATATAATGTATTTTAATATATTATTTAGGCCAAGTTTGAAACATTTTTTTTTGTAAATGATGTACTTTAACCAAATATGTTATACGTCAAAATGGTTAATTTGTTTATGATGCTAAATGTTTCTTTTTCAGACAGTGTACCAAGGTGGCTCTAATTTCTGAGTCAGTCAAAATGTTTTCATTCGATATGCAACAGTTGTCAATCAGCCTTCAAACTATTCTTAATCAACTTAATATGTTTAAAAGGACACAAGAGGCAAGCATTAAATGCGTTGATGTATCGTACGGAGAAAAACTGCAAGAAATCCGAGACATGCGTAACAAATTGAATGCTACTTTGGATGAGCTTGAAAATACAACCTTGAAAAAACTGGATGAAATAAGGAGCACTTTGCAAACCTCTCTGAAAGAAGACGTTGAAAACTGCAGGAGACTGAAGGATAAACTGCAACAACTTAGTGAAGCTGTACAGAACCTGGGTGAAAAGAGCAATAACGAAATTCAGTTCACAGCCTGCAGGAAATGTCTAGAAAAAATACAAGAGTCTGAGACCTTTCTGAAGGAAAACCCTGTAAAGGGTCTGAATACAATGAAATTCCAGGCAAACATTGACATTCAACAGTACCTGTCTAAAAACTCATGTCTGGGAAGGTTTGTAGTAATGAATCCAAACCAGGTATTGACAGTAAAGAGGAAGTCCGAGTATAATGTGAAAAGATCGAATGACACTAGTTCGACTTGCTTCATCGTATGAATTTGCAGCCTTCCTACTGGCCATGTTATTGTTGTTGATCATAACAATAAAAGAGTAAAGCTTTTTGATCAGCAGTTCAATTTAGTTAGTTACTTTGAAATGTCTGGTCAGTTAAGGGACGTTTGTCAGATTACATCCAGTGAGGTGGCTGTGACTGTTGAAAGTTGTGTGCAGTTCATCTGTGTGAAAAACGGACAGCTTGTTAATGGGGGAAGGTTTAATTTACGGCATCGTGCTGTCGGCATTGCCCATCATTATGGACAGTTATACGTCACCTCTAGCACTGCCCTGTACCACTACACTATGTCTGGGACACTTGTAAAAATGCTGTATGAGGATACAGGAGGTGGATGTAGAGGTATATGTTTTTTAAACATGTAATAATTAAACGCATACACAGTACATTCATGTACCGATATTTAAATCCAACAGAAGGTCTATTAAAAACTCGTGTGAACTATTACAAAAGTAAGTTTAGTTTTGTTTGTGTAATGAACAAAAAGATTTATGTATTTAATCCTGATTTACCTTTATTTTAACATGTTTAATGTTTCACAGTGTTTAAGTGTGCAGTTAGTCCTGCTGGGGACAGGATCTATGTCACAAACTGCAACCAGCACACGCTCCTCACACTGGCCATGGATGGCAACCTGATATTCACCTTCACTGACACGCAACTACAAGAACCATGGGGTGTTCATGTTACCAATGAAGGGCAGGTGTTGGTCTGTGGAAGCAGCTCCAACACTGTAATACAGGTGGATCGTGAGGGCAGAAAGAAGCTTGCAACGCTGCTTTCACGGAAAGATGTTAGAAGACCGTTGTCTGTCTGCTCCTATGATAATATTGACCAGATCACTGTGGGACTAGACTTAAACAACAAAATTATTGTTCTGGAACGCCAATAGCATTTTCTGTTGAATATGTATATATATATAATGTTGTTAATGTAATTGACGATTAGTTTTTGAGTGACACCATTAACAATATCAGTCTAGACCACGTACTGGAAGAATCCTAGCTGTAAACATGTACAAACTGTTTATTGTTTTGTAAATAACTATAAAATATTTAATTTGCAATTAAGCTTCCTTAACCAGGTTTTTAAAGAAGTAGCTTACATGCACGTGTATGATAGGATTGCAAATTGGGCCAGCTGGGGCAAGGTAACTGTTACTAAAGGTAGAAAAAAAGGTTTCCATTCAACAACTTAAGTTTCCATGGAGGTTATGCGTTGTATTTATCTTTTTTTGGGTGTAGGTAATTTATATATACACCTTTCTTGCTAAGTTAAATGAAACCAATTTAATTAATTTGTAAAATGGTTTAATATCTAGTTTCTTTTCATGTTAACGTTTGTGGTAATCATTAATAATTATTTTGCTTTAAATTTACATATGCTATATATTACCAATAATGTTATTTAACTTCATATATGTATTTGTGGTGATAATATCAGGGGACTGACAAATGAAGAATAGTCGAGCGTGCATGTGTGTGGGGGGGGGGGGAGGAAGGGGGGCTCTCGTTCGTCCAATATTTATGAAACCTGTGAAAACCAGCCTATTAAAACTAAGAATATATATATTCAATAATTTCTTAAAGTTTGAGTCGAACTTGGCATTAACGACCTCTTGTTCAATAGTTCTTTATGAAATAAATTTTACGTTAACGCCATTGGTAGCTTTATAACAATCCAAGACAGAACATTTTTCTATTGGATCATAGTATATTCTTTATTCTTTACCCATTTATGCCTAGTGGACTCTCCCATCCTTCTAAATTGGAATAATTTATTTCAAAAATTAGGGATGTCTAGTATATTTATTTCTAAATTTAGAATATTTCTTACAGAAATTCCTTTAAGCAAACAGCGCAGACCCTGATGAGACGCCGCATCATGCGGCGCCTCATCTGGGTCTACGCTGTTTGCCAAGGCCTATTTTTCTCGACGCTAGGCATAAATGGGTTAATTGAACTTAATTCTATGAATGGGTTGGCGAATAAAGGCCTCGGACTCGTAGGCTTGTGCTAATTTCTATGGGCTAAACATTAGGTTTTTACACTTAAGTTTTCCACCATTTTATATCTGAAGTGTATTAATGTTCATATACACGGTTATGTGTTAGAAAGGTTACTGATATAATTTCAACTGTCCACAGTAAGTTATAATTTGGTGCCTAGATCGAATATTTTTGTTTCATAAAGTACTACAAAATAATTTGTATTCGTCCGCAGGAAAAATCGCTGTTTTTCAATGATGACAATTTTGTGGAAATGTAAATTTGTATATTCCAGATTTTGGCAGATAAAAATCATAATTTACGTCGATCGTTTTCCGATGCGTTTTTAATTCTTTCCCGAAAAAAATCGCGATGTGCCGCGGGAATGACTTAGGTTGTCTGTATTGATCATATGCCATTTATTTCGTGCATTGTTATGATATGAAAGTAACGAGTAATGTTTATTGCATGTAAATTAACTAGGTAACACGTCATTTTTTTATTTAATTTATTAATTTCGACCCGCTGCGTGTTGTCTGTTTATGATTCAACATCCCTGAAAAACATAACACAGACGCTGGGCAAGATGGGTTTAAACATTTAGCGCTAGGCTCATCCTTAATAGTACATAAACAAAGTTAACGGCATCGAAACAGTTTTACAAGAAACTGTCAGCTAAATCAGAGGGGGTAATCACGTGATAGTCAAGCTGGCGACGCCCATGCCGAGACAGTTATACCCTTACTTACTTTTTTCAATTTTTTAAATGACGCTCAATTTCGAGACAAAAGGTGTAAAAAGGTGATAAGCGTTTATTTTGTATTAAAAATCGCTTTATATCTCGACTTTACTCCCCGCACATTTTCTTACTGGAGCTATAATTTGGTCATCCCGTAAAGAAATTTCGCAGCGAGTAAAGTCGAGATATAGATCGAATATGAATACAAAATAAACGCTTGTAACTTTCTTGCCGATATGGCTGGAAAGTGAGCGGCATTTTAAAAATTAATACAAGTAATAAAGGGTATAAAACTACAAAAATACCTGCCTCGGCATCGACGTCGCAATCTTGACTATCACGTGATTACCCCATCTGTAAGTACAAAGATTAATGTACTAGTTACCGTTTGTTTTGTATCTGACTTTATCTGAATTACAAAACAACCGCAGCAAGTGTGCGTGGATTACGTTTGATATGAATGTATTTTATGGCTACGGTAATATGGTCTGTAAAATGTTAAAACGGAAATAATTATTCGTTGGAAATTTAACCCGTTTATGCCTAGTGTCGAGAAAAAAGGCCTTGGCAAACAGCGTAGACCCAGATGAGGCGCCGCATGATGCGGCGTCTCATCAGGGTCTGCGCTGTTTGCTTAAAGGAATTTCTGTAAGAAATATTCTAAATTTAGAAATAAATATACTAGACATCCCTAATTTTGGAAATAAATTGATCCAATTGAGAAGGATGGGAGAGTCCACTAGGCATAAATGTGTAAAATTCGAAGATCAGTCGACCAACGCAGTCGATACATTTATATCCCATAAATAATAATGATTTTACATTTATTAATACAACGTTTGATTCCTGCAACTGTATGCACCAGATTTCATCGAATAATTAAGTCTTAATACAGGTCTGTAATCTTTATGAAATATATCAGTGTTAGAATTCAGTACACACAAAATATTTTAGCTCATCATAGCAAGGCTTTCTTATCCGCTTTTGTTTACCGTGGCATACCCGTTGTCAAAGTCTCTTTCAAGTTCGCCGTGGCGTTATAGATGAGGTGTCCGCCTAGCGATAGGGAGGTCACGGGTTTAATCCCCACTCATGGAGCATTCTCTAGATCTTCCACAAAGACACCAAGTAGTGCGTTCCGTTACAGCGAACGTTCGCCAATGATCGTTCGTTTCCGATTCGGTCTTATTGAACGATAAGTTCGGCGCGAACGTTTCAAGATGGCGGCTCCCAGAAAATTGATTGCGATTTTGATGGAAGAAATCGCGAATTACAATATTGTATCAGAGGAAAGGTCGTCGGAAGACTAAATACTGACTATTTCATAATACAAAACTATAAATACCCGTATTCTTTTTTAAATTAAGACTTAAATAAAAGATATTTCAAAATTAATAAAACCTATAATAGTTTTATTATAATTATAAGTGGTGTGGATGCGATAGTGTTATTTTTCATTAGCGATCGAAATTTAGTGTAAGAGGAGCATTGAATCAGTTATAAAATAAAGCCCTAAAATAGTGCAATACATTACAATCTTCAATTGAAATTGTAACTTTCTTTTACATTGAATGAATTTTCGTTTCGTTTTCATTTAATGAAAATATTTATAAATTTTAGCATTCAAATGGAAACAAACACATGCATATTTTGCGAATTGAACTGTCTTTGAATGCACATGTATATTGAAAACTCTTTTGTAGTGATAATGAGCGATACAATTCTGGCATTTTATTATACCATAAATCAATACATTTATTTTACCCAAGTATTTTATATCCATATTATGATCAAACGCGATTGCTTGTTTTCACGATGAGGTTTCGAACATTGCAGTAACGCACGATATTTAAACGTTATATTTGCAGGTACCCGTTAAATACGTTAATTGTGTAGCAGTAAATTTCCACAATATTTTTAATGTATTGTTATTAATAAACACGTTTTTGTTATGTTTAAACAGAGACGTAGGTCTCTGGTTTAAACTGGCTAATATATATACTTAATAGTTCCTGTTCATCCATTTCGGACAAATGTACGTCTATTTTTTTAAAATATGTTCAAATACTTTATTAAAGCAACTGTTAAGTTTTTGGCTTAATATGCCAAGAGATGACATGGAGGTATCATAAATCGTGTTTAATGACCAGACACCTGCGGTTTATGACCCCATACAGAGACATACAAGTATAGGTCCCTGGGTTTATGACACCCTGTTTTCTTAGTAATTGTCTGGACAGTATCCGATCATATCGAGATAATCGGTTTGTGATAAACAAAGGGGCAATTAAACACTGGGTGGTTAAAAATGCTGAAATAAAGAGTGTCAACATTGGTGTGAACAATTAAATAAAACATTTACATGTATCAAGAGGATTTAGTTAATCTGTAACAAGGTAAGTTTTTACAGACATATAGGTTCAAATCAGTTTCTTTATGTTGATTACATAAAAATAATCAATGTGTTGTTTGTTTTCGTCCTTATTTTCGTTCGTTCATTGGATTCTATTTAATCTGAAAGAATTTCAATTTCTGAGCATTTTGTTGTTCTGAAAAGGGTCGCGAATATGATTGAAACCTTATCACGATGCGGTTCATCAAACGCAACCAATAGCAGAATGGCCGCAGTGTTGACGGCCAAAATTGGAGCATGCGCAAACTTGACGTCATTATCGAAATCCCCCAAACCTCCTATACACTTTTTTATAATTCAATTCATTCTATGTACTACAAAAAAATACAAAAAATATCGAAGTTACACTGAACAACAACGACCACTTATATGTCCGCCATCTTGGTTTCGCTAGCGAACTACCTCCCGAGAGGGTTCGCTTCGGTTCGCGAACGTTCGCTGCGAACCGAGCGTTCAAAAGCGAACGTTCGCGTCCGTTCGCGAACTATAGCGAACGTTCGCTGTAACTGAACGCACTGCTGTTAACTTAACCAAAACATTCCCACAATGCATTTTCTAATGACGTAATTTTCGCGCGAAGTTTCACGCTTCGATTTCGTTAACCAGGGACCTATACAAACAATTGTTTGTATAGGTCCCTGCGTTAACAAACAAAATAAGCAGCGACATGTATTTTTTTAATCAAATTTATTTACAAATGAATTCACAAATAAATTGTACATTTTAACTATGAATTCATCAAATTATGAACATATAACCAGGGAAATGTTTTTAATGATGTCGGGATTAGCATTATTTAGCGGAATCTCTGTTGCTTCCAACTGCGAGAGAGTGCTTGCAAAGACGCCTATTTTTCTTGTTGTTTTAAGTGATGTAACATATTCATGGTCGTCGTAACATGCTAGCCTATTCTTCTAATTTGGCTTATAGCCCGTTTTCATGACTGCGTTATAAAATAATAACTTTCGCCAAATAACGATTCTTACACATTCAAAGCACAACGCTGGGTAGATCATTAACTTAAAATTACATCCGAAAATCACTCTGTCTGCAGTCCAATATTGACAAACTTCAACGAATGCGATCCTTTGATATTGTATTTGCTTAACCCATTTATGCCTAACGTCTAGAAAAAAGGCCTTGGCAAACAGCGTAGACCCAGATGAGACGCCGCATGATGCAACGTCTCATCTGGGTCTGCGCTGTTTGCTTCAAGGAATTTCTGTAAGAAATATTCTAAATTTAGAAATAAATATACTAGACATCCCTAATTTTGGAAATAAATTGATCGAATTTAGAAGGATGTGAGAGTCCACTAGGCATAAATGGGCCTTAAATGATTTTATAGTTCCGGATTGGGTTTTGTAAAGTGCAGAGAGATAATATGGTATATAAACACTTTCACTGCATTGATTTAATCAAGATCGAGGTTTTCATCCACCACAATGTTATCATAAGAGATATTCAAACATTGAGCACCGCTCATATTGTATGTAATTTAGTAAACAATTATAACCCAATGTTAATCTTAAAGAGAGTATGTACGATTTTGTCAAATATTTATGAATTTATATAAAATGTGTAAAAAAGTAAGCCAGATATTTAATTCTGAAATCGAAAATGTCTGTCGAATTCGCCAGCATGTATATCATTCATGTACGATGTGAATCTAAATTTAGTTTCAATGATCATTTTTAGTTTTGAGCTTTAGCTAACGACTAATGTAGAGAGGCAGTTTTGCAAGTCAGTCTGCTTTAGCTACGCTTGGCACGACAACTGCAAGTCAGTCTGTTGTAAGCTACGCTAGGAACGATAAACACTGCCTGTCTGCACTACCTGCAGTAAAAGTATGCGGACGACGAATGCTAGGAGCGTCTGCTCTACTACTGCAGTGTAACAGCTTGTAAGACGACATTGGCCAGTCTAGTGTTTATCATTGAAATCTGTACATATTGGCTGCTTTCAGAGAAAACGGGGCTTAATGCATGTCAAATAAGATTATGATTTAAAAAAAAACATCACATCTCAACCTGTGCTTTAAGACACACTCTTTATAAATTTGAATGTGGTGTGTTCTTTTCAAACGTTCGATATAAAAAGCTATAACATAATTTTGAAAACTGAGTTGCGTCTAAGATTATACAACAGCGAACAACTTCAGTGCCTTCAGCGCGTTGATAATTTCCTGCAAGGATATCTCTTCATACGACCCACGAATACTAACTCCGATCCTAATAAAAAGACGAATGCTTCGGTTAGTGTAGGAAAATATGTACGAAATATCTTCGTCACAACCGGCTCGGGGCGCTAATTTGTCTTTGCTGCATTTTATGAAATTCGTCTTTAATGTATAATTGTTCTTGCCTATTTTGTGCTATTGTAACATATTTTTATCAATATATTACAATTTAACACATTTAAAAATCGTATAATCTCAATTTAAGTACGGTCACTTGAGTTAAGAAGATAATACAATTTCATAGCGGTTATTTACTAGTATTTTATATGCTTTGCCAAAGTATCGGTCATGAAGCATCTTAGAATCGTTCTTTAATAAAAATATCATCTCCAATTAAGTGTGTTAGCCACCTATATCCGTGATCTTTCATGAACGTCATTATTTTGTCTCTATGTTGATCCGTTTCTATGGTGAAGACATCAATGTCAATTTGGTTCCAATCAATGGACTCCAGGATGTACAATTCCGCGCCTTCAACATCCAGTGAGAAGTAATCCACCTTTCTCGTCCCAATCACGTCCAGAATGTCCAAGAGGCTGTAACATTGAACGGTAACGGCTGTGTTGTACGTTTTGTCATTTTTAAAATTGGCACGTTCGCTGTTTATTCTATACCTGTGTTGTGCAGTTATGACTGCATCTGCACTGGAAATCATACCGGCGATAGTAAATGTCAATGACGTATTCGTGTATCCAAGACAACAGTTGATAGCATAACAGTTTCTGTTTACAGAAGCTATGTAAGAAAACATGTGGGGATTGGCTTCAATCAAAAGTCCCGTCCAGTTGTTCTTCATTTCAAAAAGTAATGTGTTTGATAGAGACTGTCCGTCATACGCTCCGATTTCAACAAAAAACCCATTTCTCTTCGACCCAAAGTGATTGCTAAGGTACTTATCTTGCCCATACTGCGAGAAAGAATCCTTGTTCCGTAGATCTGGGTGCAAATTATAACTGCCGTTCCCATGTATCAGTACCTGCCGAATACGATCGCTGACAGTGGGTGTGGAATTTACTCTCTGATCGGAAGATGCTTGTCCATCTGCCTTCAAGTCGACTGGGTCCCAATTCCTTCTTGGGTTTGTTAAGCTGTACACGTTTTCCGTTTTAGTCCGCAACACCACCACAACGACATAAAAAAGAAATGCACAAGTACAAAATCCCACAGTAAACGGCTTCCATGCGTTGTGTAACTTGTTCTTAAACATTTTAAATTACACAAAAAAACTTCAATGGGGTGTATTCCAGGATGCAAATAAAACACAATTATTCGAAAGCATTTAAAATTACAAATCTAGTTAAGTGGCGTGTAGTTAACGCGTGTGTAAGCGGACCTCGACTCATTCTACCCGCCTAATCGAACAAAAAGTTAGCGTGCCAATAACTACAAAATAACTACCGAAGCGTGATGTAAAGAAATGCAATTTACATTGTCCTGCAAAAAAAAGCATTGACTTTGTTTACGTATTTTTGTGTGGTATTATTTACAAGTTTTATTATTTATATGAACAATTGTGGTCTTAAGAACCATTAATTATCTTCATTAATTATCAAGGCGAAATCAGGTGTGGTGCCTATTTGTATTTCTTTTTTGACCTTGCAGTCAAGGATAACCCATGAAAGTGCAAGCACTTATTTCCAATAGGATTCTTTGTTTTTTGATGAAGAGACAGCCAGCAGAAGAGACAGTATTGAGATACAAGGAATGCGATACCCTAGCTCTTTGCGAATAGATCCCTTGATTCTTTAACGTGCTCAGTGTATAGCACCGATACACGCGAGAATTACCTGGGTTTCATACCAGTATATCTCTAGTTATGTGGGAATGAAAATGCACTTGAAGCATTTCTGAAATGTCGAGTGCCCCGGCCGGTAATTGAACCGGGGACCTCTGGAATGGCAGACCTGTGTGTTACCACTAGACCACAGCACCACCTATGTACCCACATTAAGCAAATATAACAATTCATAGACTTTTTTCAATCATCTGCCAGGCGTCGTCATTCGCTTATAATGTGTCAATGGATCAACGCAAATAGGAAGAATTTTGATACAGACGGATATTCGTTCTCAGGCTGTTTTGAAAAACCGGACATCTGTTTCTGCGTTATATTTACAAACCGGACAGTGGTTTGTACATTATTTTTACAACCCGAACATTCGTTCCGACGTTATTTTGACAGCCGGACGTTGGTTCCTACATAATTTTGACACACATGATTGGTTCCTACCATAAGATGCACTTTTTAACATAGTATACGCCGACCCACCAGCAAATATTAAAGATTGCGTATTACATTATATTGTCAGTATTTTGATGGCAGCAAGTCGATGGTGGATACCGGTATCGTGCTAAGTGCTGGCCACCGAATTCGTCTTGGGCATTAGGGTGTGTTGTATTTGTTTAAAAATGATTTTATAATGCCGGTCTGGGTCTCTTAAAGTGTAGAGGGATTATATGGCGAATAAACACTTTCACTGGATTGATTTAATCAAGATGATTTCAGACTTAACCTTTGAGGTTCCCATCCACCACTATGTTTTCATAACAGAAAGTCAAACATTGAGCACGGCTCATATTGTATGTAATTTAGTAAATAATTATAACTCAATGCTAATCTTAAGTACGGTCACTTAAGAAGATAATACAATTTCATAGCGGTTATATTTTTTATTGCGGTAATAAATTGGTTATTTGCCATTCTTAATATTCAAAGCTCGGCAAATATCAAGCACTCTAGTCATGATTTGTGACATGTATACACAATTCTGTTTGTTTTGGTACGCCAAGTAGACTTGATTTCGGACTTTTTATTGCATGCTCGATACATGTATTGACGAAAAATGAAATTATTCTCGGTTTGATAAATACGCTATAGTATGGATGAATACGTGTTATTTAGAAGAGAGATTATGGTAATGGTTTAGCGCGTATAATGCACGGGTTTTGTGTGCATGTTTTAGCGCGAAAGCGCACGAGTTTTTCGTTTTGGGGTATATGTGATTTGCACATCTAGTAAGACGCCATTCGAGGGTTGTTTTTGACAGGCAAAGTTATGGAGCAAGAAAACGAAAGGGTGATAACCCCGCCCGCCCGCCCTTAATGAACATATGTATGGTTAAATAATTGGTTACATTGCTTTTATGTTTATAATTTTGCTATTATAAAGTCTATATTTAGTATATTTTCAGTTCGGTTTTTAGTCCATGTGAGATGGGATCTTAACACGAACCGATTTCTTTACTGGGAAAGACGATGGGTGTATTTTCATTTGAGTCTGAAGCAGCTAAGTTTTCTTGATTATTTTGACTCATTTTTTACATAATATTGTGTTTGAATGAGGTCTTTTAAGTTATGGGTGTCATGTTTTTCGAGACTCTCAATTTCTGGAGATAGTACCTCCAGCATACTTTTTGAAATATTGGTATGTTTAAATGTCAGTGTTATAATTTTTTGTTGTCGTTCGTAATGAACGTTTAATTTTAAAGACATTTTTATTTTACGATTACTTAATATTTTCATTTTGGTGTGACTGGTTAGATGTTGAAGTCGGTTTAATATAGCTGTTAAATTCGTCATATGCATTTATATATTTCTCGGAATATTTATGATTTATCAACATTCTTTATAGATGCTTTATGGATTTTATGGTTTGAGTGATTTGTTTGTTTCTTGTTGATGTCCGGGGTGTGTGCAGGATGCTTTTGATGTTTGTTTGTTATGTTAACTTGCGCAATGAAATTGATAATGTTATAATTACATTTTTTACTATAAAATACTTAATGTTACAGTATCTTAATAGCTGCTTATTTGTAGATTTCTCTAAATTAGAGGTTTTGGGAGGTGATGAAGGCACCTAGACACCGGTCTCGAGCCATGGGTCCTCATACGTCCCCCTGCCATTAAAAGAAAAAATAAGAAAACAAAAATGGCAGTAGGGTTGCGTATCCCGCTCGCGGTTTTACCTGAATCGTTTATTACTACTGATTATTGTATGGGGTGTACGTGAAGTCATGTACACTTCTCTTGATTGGTGGTGGTAGATGAATCTTGCAGATATTAGCAGCTTCTTTGAACAAATTAATGCTTCACATTTGTTTATTTATAATATTTAAGCAAGTTAGCGTGATTGATGGGCATTGGGGGCGTCCTGTGTGCACTGTGGGCATCGGCGGGGATCAGTTTATTCAAATAGTAACTCTTTTTTGAGATATATACTTGACGTCTAATTGTTATGAATACATTTGCACCTTTTCACATGACACACATGTGTATACGAAGTATTCATAATTACATGCCATACAGCATTTAAATAGTATCGTTTCAGTTCTTTATACACCTGAACAAAGATGTTACACCGTTTCCAGTCGTCTCGAGATTCCTCAACTGAGCGGTGCCGTTGAGGTCTATATCCATTGCGCATACAACATATACGGGCGTCAGAAGAATTGTTTTTTGCATTTATTTGTTGAAAGTCCTGTCAAATACAAGCACTCACTCCTATTTTGTCTTTGGTTTATTATTTGTTTGATAATGATAATGATGATGATATGGGTTATAAAGATGATGAGATTTTAATAGTATTTTGAGAATAGAGAATAATAAATTTACTCATAACTATGAGTAAGCCAGTTCAAATAAATCGATAATTAATTAAGGCGTCTTCTATAGATATAAAATATTGTGCGAATATAGAAAGTGTGTCATCAAATAATATAATTTAAATATTGATTCCGTATACAATGTATTTATTTAAAGGACAGAGTTTCGGATCTATTATGTTTGACATGTATTTGAACATAACGCACAGCTAGTATGTTTGTATAATCAAAATGTTGAACGTGATCATTTCGAAGATAAACGAAAATTCGAGTGTACATCATCAAACTATTTTAAATGTTCTGTAATTTTGGCTTTGAACTGGTTGTAATGGTCTAACAAATCTGAAGCGATTTCGTTGTCAGTCATTTCCGCAGACTTTACGCAGATAGACTTTCCTGCGTGTTGTTTTCTCCCTAACTGCGTTCGTCCGAAAATAAATAAAATTGTTTCCTTACTTGCCGTAAGAACAACATTGAAAGCCATAGTTCTATAGAAGGCTTTACTTTCATTCGTTTCAAATTTAAAAGCATATGTAATGTGATTAAACCATTTTGTCGTGAAAAAAAACCCAGCTGATCAGCTACTCAAACACCAAAACATAGTGCAAACACAAAATACATCAGATCATATTCATCTACATGTATATCTCATTCACATTAAAGGCATTACAGGGGCATCCACAGATAAAACCAGTTTGACCTAATGTTAAACAAGAAATATCCTTAAAAAGATATTCTGCGTGTATTTTCTGTACCACTTATCGTAGAAAACGTTCTGTAACAGTGAAACGTTTGTGGGTTATAACATTACGTTTCAGGAGATATATTCAAAACTTGACATGCTCTTCAACTACACCATGCTCTTTAATTACACAAGTATATCATACTCAACTTTATGTTACGTGATTTCACATGCCAATGTGCATGCACTTATCATTTTTCCCTTTTGATTATTGTTTTTTCTCTAATTCCATAAGCTAAGGCATGTTTGTTCGTTAAGTACGGCAATAATTTCATGATGATTCTCGAAAGTAGGCATGAGCACATATAGCCGGACCCGTGTCGTAAGAGCACTTGAATACGTGAGTTCGCCCATGAACACATGGTAAGGTTAACTTTATCTCCGCGATATGACCTAACATGTGTTGAAAACAGCAAACAATATCAAACAAACGAATGAATTATCAAACATAGTATGTGCACTGAAGTGGCTCTGTAATTTCTGGTCCCACCAATACTAATGATAAATGGAATTGAAATGAGAATAACCAAATAATTTGAAATAAACTATAAAATTGAACATAAAAAAACAGATCTGCAAATATTATTTATCAGATTTTTTTTCCAAATCATTTAATACACATAACTACACGCAAGGCATATAAAACACTCCTGACTAAAATTACTATAAAACCAACAGCACTTGCAACTAACAAAAGAATTGAGAATAGTTATACCAAAATAATATGCATAAATCAAATTTGCTCTTTGAGTTGTTATTAAAAACATATACTTAAAATTAGCTTAATCCTGTGATAACACCTTTGTAAGTGACTTTCTTATGACTCTGTCCGTCTTATTAAAGATAATTCACGTGCAATATTACGCGTGACCTACTGCAGCGTGCCAAAAATATTCATGTTTGCCAAAGTATAGGTCTTGTAGCGTCTAAGTTGCGTTCTTTAATAAAAATATCATCTCCAATTAAGTGTGTTAGCCACCTATATTCGTGGTCTTTCATGAACGACATTATTTTGTCTCTATGTTGATCCGTTTCTATGGTGAATACATCAATGTCAATTTGGTTCCAGTCTATGGACTCCAGGATGTACAATTCCGCGCCTTCAACATCCAGTGAGAAGTAATCCACCTTTCTCGTCCCAATCACGTTCAGAATGTCAAAGAGGCTGTAACATTGAACGGTAACGGCTTTGCTGTACGTTTTGTCATTTTTAAAATTGACACGTTCGCTGTTTATTCTATTCCTGTGCTGTGCAGTCATGACTGCATCTGCACTGGAAATCATACCGGCGAGCGTAAATGTCAAGGACGTATTCGTATATCCAAGACAACAGTTGATAGCATAACAGTTTCTGTTTACAGAAGCTATGTTAGAAAACATGTGGGGATTGGCTTCAATCAAAAGTCCCGTCCAGTTGTTCTTCATTTCAAAGAGTAATGTGTTTGATAGAGACTGTCCGTCATACGCTCCGATTTCAACAAAAAAACCATTTCTTTTCGACCCAAAGTGATTGCTAAGGTACTTATCTTGCCCATACTGCGAGAAAGAATTCTTGTTCCGTAGATCTGGGTGCAAATTATAACTGCCGTTTCCATGTATCAGTACCTGCCGAATACGATCGCTGACTGTGGGTGTGGAATTTACTCTCTGATCGGAAGATGCTTGTCCATCTGCCTTCAAGTCGACTGGGTCCCAAATCCTTCTTGGGTTTGTTAAGCTGTACACGTTTTCCGTCTTAGTGCGCGACACAACCACTACGACATAAAAAAGAAATGCACACGTACAAAATCCCACAGTAAACGGCTTCCATGCGTTGTGTAACTTGTTCTTTAACATGTTAAATTCCACAAAAAGTTCAATGGCGTGTATTCCAGAACGCAAATAAAACACAATTGTTCGAAAGCATTTACAATTACAAATACAGTTGAGTGGCGTTTACTTAAAGGGGCCTTTTAACGTTTCGGTAAATTGACAAAATAAAATAAAATGTTTCAGATTAGAGAATTTTCGTTGTAGTTATGATATTTGTGAGGAAATAGTAATACTGAACCTTTACCATGCTCTAAAATATCCATTATATGCATCTTTTGACTATTTAAAAACCTGCAAATTATAAAGCGTTGCAACGCGTAACGATTGGATAATTTGGAGAGTTGTGTTGCTGTCGTTATATTTTGTGATACTACGAAAATTGCTTATAAGTATAACATTCACCACTCATTGTATGAACGCGGATGGCTGAGTAGATAGACTTCAGGGGTCAGTGGTTCGAGCCAAGTTGAGGGTTATTTTTTTCTTTCTTTAATTTTATTCTTGTTTTTTACTGGAGCTTTTTAGATCTAATGTTTACATTGATCAATATGAAGCACTTAATGACAAACTTCAATAAATACCAAAATCTGTGAAAAGGCCCCTTTAACGTGTGTGTAAGCCGACCTCGGATGACCCGGCTTATCGAAAAAACGACACGTGATGTAAAGATAAAAACAATTTACATTGACCCGCAAGATAAAGTTTGATAAGCATTGGCTTTGTTTACGTAGTTTGTTGTGGTATGTTTACAAGTTTCATGATTTATATGAACAATTGTGGTCTTTAGAACCAGCCCCTGGTTCATTTCCAAAATACCTACGTGACTCGGACTCTAAAGAAATTTAAGGGATATATTTTTAGTTTGTAATTTAGTAATTTCCTTTACAACTGTATATATTAAGTCAGGTCGCGTTTTGGATGTACATGTACATGCCTTTAAAGCTTGCAAACGCTGAGCGAATGAGATATTATTACGTATTTAGATAGTTCATGTGTTTCAAGTTCGTTCAGCCACGTTATCGCGCTGTTAATTATGGCCAATTTACATGTTAATATATACAGTTGTTATGTATATTTTATTTTTTTCGTGATGGATGATAGCATTTTGGGTGAGCATTTTGGGTGTTATATACTACATATTCGTCGCCGGCTACTTGTTGCTCGTCCTTTTTGCTTCCGTCGGTATATATTTGGATGTAATTGAAATAGTTATTTGTTATGTGAGTTTGGGCATGCAATAGAGCCACAATCTGGGTCGTTGTCAGATTTCTTAACCATAGTCGTAAGTTGAAAGTCGATATCAGGTCTGGAGAGTGTGCTTAGGCTAAAGAAAGAGGGCACTTGCGTTTTAATATCATTAGTCTGGTAGTACCTGCCTAGCTCGAGTACGTTCTGCGCGTAAGGGAGTCCGAAGGGCGTGTTTTGATTTCTTTTAAAGTAAGCTTGATCTAAAGCTACACTCTCATTAATTGGAAGATTGTTTTTCAAAGGGGCCGTCCGTGCGCGGAATTTCAATTGGTTAATTTCTCTTTGTCGGCTAAGTCACATCGCGGATCGCCCCGGGGTTCCAACAGGGGTGTTTCAAGTTGACACTCCAACAATAATATTATTATCTCTATTATTCATTTGTTGAAATATTTAAGAATAGCTTTTAATGGTATTATCTTTAGTTTTTGCATATATCCATATAAAAAGATATAATTGGTGTTTAGTCAGATACAGTGTAATGGCACACGATTCAATTGGGACATTCCTGATTTGTCTAATTCGGCAAAGGGAATGCCCGATTTAACATATATTGCTACCCCAGTGCCTAGATGTTTTTAGCTGTTCGCGCTAGCGGACAACTTATAAAGAGGGAGTTTTGCAAGTCAGTCTGCTCTTGACTACGCTAGGAACGATAATCACCGCATCTGCCTGTTTATACTTCACCACTGGTACACTGCAGACAGCAAGTGTATGTGTGTATGTAATCAGTATTGTTTGACAGCTTGTGCGACGACATTGGCCAGTCTAGTGTTTAACAGCTTGTGCGACAAAATTGGCAAGTTAATCATTGAAATCTAAACATATTTGCTGCTTTAAGATAAACGGGGCTTAATGCATGTGCACACTTATAAGCCTGGGCAATGCTCACAAGCTGATCAAGGACGACACTTTCTGATAATGGTGTTTTTCGTTTAAAGAGTCTCTCGTACTGGAATGACAATCAATGCATATGCATTAAGCCCTGTTTTCCAAAAATGAAGCTTAAAGTATCTTTTTATTAAAAATTTGAAAAAAAAGATAAAAGTGATAATAACTTCAAAGTAACCTCGCTGACAAGGCAAATACACAAAATCAGTTTTGAATCAAATAAACAACCAATGAGTTCTTAATTTTTACCTTGTGGCATTTTTAGTAAACATCTAAAAAGGACCTTTTCACAGTTTGTCATTAAATGCTTAATAATGATAAATTTTAACATTGGATCTTAAAAGCTCCATTAAAAACAAGAATAAAATTAAAGAAACAAAAAAGTGACCCTAAACTTGGCTCGAACCACTGACCCCTAGCTGGAATAAAAGTCTATCGTTTATACCACTCGGCCATCAATGCTCATACAATAAGAGATGTATTTGATACTTTATATGTATAAGCAATCATCGTTGTATGAAAAACATAACGACAACTAAAGAACTCTCCAAATTATAAAATCGTTTAATTATGTTAATTTACCAAAACGTGAAAAGGTCCATTTAATGTCTTCAGACTTGAAAATTGAATGAGTTCAATACACTGTCAGATCTTACATCATGAATAACTTACAGGTTTAGTGGTTGCTTGTTCGCCTGGGTCCAGAAGATTTAAGCCCAGGAAACTCAATTTCAAATTTGTTTCACAAGGTGCCTAATCTACGTGACTTTTTCGGCTATGTGTGGGACAATCTGATGTAAACAAAACGTCGCTTCAGGTAACGTTTTTGATAATTTCTTCATTATTTCAAAACCATTTTCAAAAAAAAACAAAGACGAGTGCCCGGTCATTGTAAAAAGACACAACTTCGTTAAGTTTGCGCAAAATTAATTAAGTATTTTTTCCAAAAAGTGCAACCGCGTGTTTGAAAACACATGAAGTGAAATGCTATGTGTGGTATATTTTTTGTTCAATCAACAAAAACATTGATTATAATATTGTCGAGGGTTTAAAAAATAGGGCGGACATTGTTATTCTTCATAGATAAGCTACTTACATTGTATGTTTGCGCAAATACATCTAATTCGGAGTGTGTGTATATAAATGTTATACTGCTATGTGTGGGGCACATTTTTAAATGCTATGAGTGGTATACAAGAATTTGCCCGTCAGTTCTGCATTTAATCTGAACACAGTTAAGAATCTAGAACATAAACTTTAGTCTGTCCTGAAAATATACCAAATTAACCAAATGTTACATTATTGTATACTGAAGTAATCGTGTAATGATTAAACAATTTATGTTTAACTGAACATAATTCTTATAAAAGCATACATGTTATGTTGAAATATAATGTTTCTTTGTTTTACTTATTGTCTTTCAATAAATATAATGATTGATATTTCTGCCTGATTATTGATTTTGGTCCATTTTTTAATGAATGACAAAGAAAATAAGAGCACATGCTTAAAAATGGGTTTTACTTCTGCCGTTTTTCAGACTTGAAAAGGATTAGTCGAAAGATCTGTAACGCTTTTAAGGTTCGAAGCTGTGTAAGAACAACATGAACACCATCAAACCACACGGAAGGTGATATGTGGTAAGTTAATTATCAAAACCACAGTGACAGAGACAGGGACCCCGCTTCATTCTGTGATGTTTATGGAAAGCTATTTCAACTAACTAAGCAAACATACCATTTAACATGTATTTGTGCATAAGCAAAACAAAGTGTGTGTATTGATATGTGTGTATATCTATGGGTTTTGTATCTATGTTATTACTAAAATTGATTAGATGAATATAAAATCTGATTATGTGTGTTCATAAAACAGGTGTTTCATAACAAATAACAATTTAAATCCAATGATGCTTGTTTGTGGTCTATTCCAATATCATTTCCATATGAACATCTTCGAATCCAATAATGCTTGTTTGTGGTCTATTCCAATATTATCTCCATATGAATATCTTCAGTATATCAAAATAAACACGTCATTAATAATTAAATTACTTTATAACTAGCATGCACATGTAACAATAGAAATTAAAGCACCAAATACATAAAGAAGTACATTAGTATTTACAAAGAAATTGTAATCAGTCAATTTATGAATTTGCAAATCTTGCTATTCAAACATATGAATGCTCCAATTAAGTCATAACAAATGATCATCGCCAAAACGTCTTGACTTGTGGGGGTTATTATACCAACAAACATATTGAATTGCATCAATACTTCATTTACTCAAATTCAAATGAAATCTGAATAACTGAAAATAGTTTGAGATGTTTAATGAAAATTCTCATTCGCCCCGGTCATGAAAGGGCGCTGCAAGATCTTGTTACCACTGCACCAAGTAATTAACATTAAATCATGTAATGTTGTTCAATTTGTTGAAATGTCAAATTTTTATGTTGTGTTTACTTTGATTGTTTTCTTTCCCTGCAATACTTGCACCATCTGGTAATAAAACAAACAGTCATTTAAACTTTGGAACATTTACTATACATGTTTGTATATGACAACTTTTCATTGATCTTGAAGGTGCTTCCAAAAATACTTTAATCTCCGTGAAAAGAACAAAATACAAATGAAATAAACTGTTAAACTTACCAAAAAAAATAGCATGCGTGATATATCAGATAGCTCAATAGGATTTAGATACAAATACATGATTTTCCAGAAAACAAATGTTATTGATCCTAGTGTCTATTTGTTTAAAAATGCTGTATGATCTCTTTATGCTTATTTAATAACTATCGTTACAGTCAAAAATGCCTACACATTCCTGCTAAAAAACACACAACTAACACTTTTTGTAGTTTTGTTGCAATAATATTCACATGACATCGTGCACAAACAATCCTTACGATTTTGTGTATTAAACAAGTGCATTAGTTGGCAGTAACAATTCACTGAAAATTCAACATTTTGTAACAATCAATTTTATAGAAACAAACAAGAAAAAGTTTGCCCAACGGAACTATTTTCCTGTCCATGCGTGGGTGGCTTTGTGTTTGGAGTTCCCCGACCGTGTTTTGACCTCTCTGCCACACTGTTCGCAAACAAATGGCATTCTAAAAGTAAACAAAATATGAATACAAGTTATCGACAATCATGATAATTTTGAGTAACATGAACGTCTTGATTATCATATTTAAGGCACGCAAAACACTACCAACAATGTTTATTGACCAACTTTTGTTATTCAGACAGAATTTAACTATTATTGACGTTAATGTCAATCTTTCGATTCTCTAGTTTAGTTTGTATACCAAACATAGCATTAAAAAAAAATTTGTCCCACACATAGCATCATTACATTTTCATACACACACTCCGAATCAGATGTATTTGCGCAAACATACAATGTATGTAGCTTCTCTATGAAGAATTACAATGTCAGCCCTTTTTTTAAAACCCTCGACAACATTGTAATCAACATTTTTGTTGATCGAATAAAAAATATACCACACATAGCATTTCACTTTGTGTGTTTTCAAGCACGCGGTTGCACTTTTTGGAAAAAATACTCAATTAATTTCACGCAAACTTACCAAAGTTGTGTCTTTTGACAAAGACCGGGCACTCGTCTTTGTTTTTTTTTGAAAATGGTTTTGAAATAATGAAGAAATTATCAAAAACGTTACATGAAGCGACGTTTTGTTTACACCCGATTGTCCCACACATAGCCGAAAAAGTCACGTGGTTCAGGCACCTTGTTTCATTTGGGCTAAAAAGCAAGGCAACTAGCTTTTTCAAAGCTTGAGCAACTCAATCCAATTAAACATAGAATACAAATTGGCGACTGTGGATCAATAAGGCCTAGGAAATTATTCAATGCCGGCTCACAACAAGACATGAAACATTAAAAGTATTATATACACATAACAGAACATGTACATGATTCTAGGCTTGTTGTTCTTTAGCAAGGCAACCAAAATTCTAAAGATGGTTGCCAGTGCAGCAACCAATTGCGAAAAAAAAACATAATTCATTGTTGTTATTTTGTCTGAGTTATCTCTATAACATAAATATGAGGACAAACAGTGCACACACATCTCGACCTGTGCTTTAAGACACACTCTTTATATATTTGAATGGGTTGTGTTTATTTCAAACTTGCGATAAAAAACGCTATAACATAATTTTGAAAACTGAGTCGGTCTAAGATTATGAAATAGCGAACAACTTCAGTGTCTTCAGCGCTTTGATTCGCTTTGTTTAGATCGTACATGTTCTTGGTAGCCTTTTAGGTTAACTTGCCAGTGATTGCTTTTAAAACTTGTTTCCTGTAGACATATAACATGCACTTCATTATTGTTAACATAATGTTGTAACTCATACCTTTTGTCATTTTAGTTAGGATTCCCGACCCCTCGGGCGTTCCACGACATGACGGTTAGATTGCGCTTATTTTTCTTAAAGGCAACGTGAGAGCTTAGTATGAATAAGGGGCTCTTAATAACGACCGTACGCGTAGCGGAAGAATACCGGAAACGGAGGTGCGAGAGCGCTCCATTTGCGGAGTCTTGTGTGAATGAGAGGGGGGGGGTAGAACTATTTCTAGCTATGCGCAGCGGTTTTCTACGGATATATAGGGGCGAATATGCATAGTTCTCTTGTTTATTGGGCTGTTGCATTCGATGGCATAGTTGCCGTGGGGCTTAATGTTGTTGTTTGGGTGGTTGAGTGTTAAGTTGGTGTTTTAGTTGATGTTGTGGTTGTGAGGTGGTCGGTTTTGATGTTGTTTAGTGTGTTGTTGTTTTGCAGCGGTTTAATTATTGTTTTTGTGTTGTTTGTTTTAGTTGTTGAGTAGCTGAGTGTTGCTCGATGAATGATGTAGCTTGTGCAGGTTGTTCGGTCGGTATTGGTGCAGTTTGTTCACAAACATATTCTGCCTCGTTTTCGGGAATATTTGTTTAAGGATAGAAATAATTTCGGTTTCCGATTTCCCAACCAACTGTTCAGCTAATTCTGCCATATTGGGTCGTTTGTTAATAGATTGTAAATCATTATGGTATTGGTTGGTTACTTTCAGATTTTTTGTCACGAATAGTAGATAGATATTTAATGTAAACCGGGCATCCTCTATGAGCCGCACTGTGTCCCCCGCCACAGTTCGCGCATCTCTTTTCGCTCATCGACCGGCAGGCCGCGTGAGAATGATTACCCGCGCAGTATGGGCACTTCATGTTGTTGGTACATACTTTAGCCGAATGGGCGAACATTTTGCATTTGAAACATGTGATGTTGGCAAGTAGCGCAGGTTTTACATTATGACCGAACATTTTTGTATGCGCGTTTTCCGTCTTCAATGTTATGGTAAGGGTATTTTTTTTAGACCACTATAGACGGCTTCAACGTTTACTTTGCTTTTTATGTTCTCCTTAATTTTACCTATATCCGCGTTTTGAGGAATGCATTTGACGCCCTTTGCTAATTTTGGTTGTTCTATCGAATGCACCGAACGCGAATTTGTTTGCGTTATTTAGTCCGTCTTTCCTTATTTTAAACAGTAGCCCAGATCTTATGTCTTTTAGGGGCCGCACTCTATCGGACCCTAGAATTTGATAACGGCGTCCCCTCTTGTCTTAGCTTTTTTGCGAGGAAAGATAACGCCGTCGGTGCTAACGCATATTGTTAACCAAATAGCATGGGCAGGTTCAGGTTTCTGGGCAACGGAAGGCCCTTAGTTCGGAGGCGGGATATGCTTAGGAGTTTGATTTGAGGCAGGGATGGGGCTGACGCTAGCTGCCTCAAGGTGTTCGATTGGGGTTTCAGGGACGCCATTTGGGCTTTTCATCTTATTAGGGGTGCCTGTCTCCGAGTCAAAGGACAGGTCTTTGACGCGTAAATTTTCCCTCTTTATTTTCGGCGTTTCAGAGAAGGATGCGGCCGCGGCGGCGAAGGACTTTTAAATTTTCCTAACAGCTTTCTTCATTTTTAGTACTGATTTAGATCTTAAGATTTGCCGATAATGTTGTTTTGGCTTTTAATTTTTTTTATTGTTTTATATCCTCAATTGTTTCTTAAAGTAAAATGTTTTGTTTCGGGGATCGGACTGTTATTTTCGGCCGCAATTTCAGCCACAATCAGCCCAAGTACCAGGCTTTTTCGGCCCCATTTATAATTTGAATAAATCGTTTTAAAAATGTTGGTCGATACTCTTTATAACTATGGGATATTGTTTAATACAATATTATATTATCTTTATTAAACTTACCGGTAATTCCATTTTTAAAATGTTTCTTCTGTCTTTTGCTTCAGGTATGTCGTCGTCGAAATGAGGCGTAACATTGCTAGAGACGGCTTTGAAATAAAACAATCTTCAAATTCATTAATATTACATGTATTTGGATAACTTTAACGTGATAACAATAAGGAATACACACGTCTTAACAATACATTCAATACAGTTTTGTAACACACGCACACACAACCATTTATGTATATTTGGCTTACAGTTCTCACACACAAACACATCATACACAATGGCATACATTTCATTTTACTTTTTTTTTTTTATTTTGCTCATTTTAATTTCAATAAAATGTTCAATATTTTTTCATATAAAACTAATTTAAACAACAGAAAACAAATGAGCACATAATAATAATAATAATAATAATAATAATAATAATAATTATTATTATTATTATAATAATAATAATAGTAATAATAATAACAATAATAATAATAATAATTATAATAATAATAATGATAATAATAATAATGATAATGATAATAATAATAATTATTATTTTATTTTACGAAGATAACACATTAAGAAAAAAACATATCTTTTTTACAATGTGGTCTTCAAAAATACAGTACATATAAATATAACTCAACAATGTCTCGCATACTGCAGTCAGCCTTAAAATAATTACAAAAGAAACATAACTATAATAATAATGATAATAATAATAATAATGTATTCATTCATTAATATCAACATGCAATCACAAGTATAAAGAAGAAAAAATACCCCAAAAGGTGTATTACTCGAGACAATCGACATTCACATCAAAACAAGTTTTGCGTTGGTAGCACATCACACAAATATAAATAAATAAGCGATCGGGAATGCATGCAACGTGTTTGCAAATATCGTCATAAAATAACATAAAAAATAAAAGAATATGTATATAATTAATTTTTGAATTGCCACTAATGAACGAAACTGTATTTTATTTACATTAATATAATGTCCATAAGCAATCAAAGTAACACATTTGGTTCTAATTGACAGCATGCTCTTGTTCCCGACGTGATACGCATGCATCGTGCGTATCCGTGTGTTGATGGTCCAATCTTTTTTCGATCTCAACTCGAATCCATCGCGTGTCCGAAGTCGGGTAAAATTTCAAGTGAGCCTTAAAATTAATCCGGACGACGCCCGATGCTACCAAAATGACCAGATGACCGCGCGATCATCGGCCGGGCGCCAAGCCGATGAGCGGAACAATACGTCGTCCGCTTATCGGACGGTGATAGGTCTCTATTTGTGACTGAGGTATAAAACTAATTCCATCATCGGACGGCGGACAGCTCATACGTGTCCAGTCCTACCGATGCCTGGAGATCGGACATATCTGCCAGCGACCAGATTATTTGTTATTAAGGCATTATTTAGAGGCTAAACCCATACAAAATGGAGTGATTGTAATACAATTGCCTGTCAATACAGCGTAATTCCGTTAACCTCAGGCCTCTTGAACAGTATAACTCGAGTGGTATCGAGTGTCAGACTTCACCTTCGAGGTCCCCAACCACCACTATGTTCTCATAACAGAGATCGAAGTAGAACATTGAGCACCGCTCATATTGTATGTAATTTAGTAAACAATTATAAATCAATCCTAATCGTAGGTACGGTAACTTGAGAAGATAATACAAGTTCATAGCGGTTATATACTAGTATTGTAGTGCGGTATTAATTGGGTTATGTGCCATTCTTAATATCTAAAAATCGGCAAATATCAAGCACTCACGACATGATTTGTGACATTTAGACACAATTCTGTTTGTTTGGGTACGCCAAAGTGAATTGATTTCGGACTTTGTATTGCATGCTTGATACATGTATTGACGGAAAGCCAGTTCAAATAAATAGATAATAAACTAAGGCGTCTTCTGTGGATATAAAATATTGTGCAAATATAGAAAGTGTGTCACCAAATAAATAAATATTGATTCCGTATATTTATTTAAGGGACAGAGTTTCTGATCTATTATGTTCTATAATAATTTTATGTGTTTAAACATAACGCACAGCTATTACGTTTGTATTCTCAAAATTTTGAACGTGATCATTTCGAAGATTAAAGAAAATTCGAGTGTACATCACCGAACTAATTTACATGGGCTATAATATTCGCTTTGAACTAGTTGTAATGGTCAAACAAGTCTGGAGTGATTTTGTCGACAGTCATTTCCGCAAACACTAGGCAGATAAACTTTCTTGTCATTTTCTCCATCCGCAAATAAATCAAATCGTTTCCTTACCTGCAGTAAAAGCAACGTTAAAGCCAAAGTTCTTTAGAAGGCTTTGCTTTCATTCGTTTTATAAATTTAAACAGCATATGTTATGTGATTAAATAATTTCGTCTTGAACATAACACAAACAGCTGATCAGCTACTAACACACAACACACACAAACAGTGCAAACAGAAAATACATTAGTCTGATAAGATCACATTCATCTACATCTCGATCACATTAAGGCATTCTTACTCGCCCTGGGGGCATTCACATACAAAACCATTTTGACTTCATGTTTAAAACCCTATCGAAACCCTTGTCTAGTCGCCCAACGCCATATTGCAGAGAGCCGGGTCCCACCAATACTAATGATACATTGAATTGAAAATAACAGATAAACTATAAATTTGAACATCAAAAATACAGATGTGCAAAGAGTATTTATCAGCTAGATTTTTATTCCAAAAGAGCATTTAATACACATAACTACACACAAAGCCCATAAACACTCCTGACTAAAATATCTATAAAACCAACAACACTTGCAACTAACAACAGAATTGAGAATAGTTATACCAACATAACACTCATAAAGTCAAGTCTGCTCTTTGAGTTGTATTAAAAAACATATACTGAAAATAAGCGGAATCGTGTTGATAAAAGCTTTGTAAGTGACTTTCCGTCTTATTAATGATAATTCACGTGCAATACTACGCGTTGCCCTACTGAAGCGTGCCAACAATATTCATGGTTTGCCAAAGTATCGGTCATGTAGCATCTTAGTTGCGTTCTTTAATAAAAATATCATCTCCAACTAAGTGGTGTTAGCCACCTATATCCGTGGTCCTTCATGAACGACATTATTTTGTCTCTATGTTGATCCGTTTCTATGGTGAAGACATCAATGTCAATTTGGTTCCAGTCTATGACTCCAGGATGTACAATTCCGCGCCTTCAACATCCAGTGAGAAGTAATCCACCTGTCTGGTTCCAATCACGTTCAGAATGTCAAAGAGGCTGAAACCTGAACGGTAACGGCTGTGTTGAACGTTTTGTCATTTTTAGCATTCATACTTTCGCTGGTTATCCTATTCCTGTGCTGTGCAGTATGACTGCATCGGCACTGGAAATCATACCGGCGAAGATAGTAAATGTCAAAAGACGTATTCGTGTATCCAAGACAACAGTGATAGCATAACAGTTTCTGTTTACAGAAGCTATGTAAGAAAACATGTGGGGATTGGCTTCAATCAAAAGTCCCGTCCAGTTGTTTTCATTTCAAAGAGTAGTGTGTTGATAGAGACTGTCCGTCATACGCTCCGATTTTCAACAAAAAAAACCATTTCTTTTCGACCCAAAATGATTGCCTAAGGTACTTATCTTGCCCATACTGCGAGAAAGAATCCTGTTACGTAGATCGGGTTCAAATTATAAATCCCGTTTCCATTGATCAGTACCTGCCGAATGCGATCGCTGACTGTGGGTGTGGATTTTACTCTCTGGTCGGAAGCAACTTGTCCAATCTGCCTTCACATCGACTGGGTCCAAATCCTTCTTGGGATTGTTAACACGTTATCTGTGTTAGTCCGCGACACCACCAACACGACATAAAAAAGAAATGCACAAGTACAAAAACCCCAAGTAAACGGCTTCCATGCGATTTGTAACTTGTTCTTAAACATTTTAAATTACAAAAAAAAATCAAAGGAGTGTATTCCAGGATGCAAATAAACACAATTATTCGAAAGCATTTAAACATTACAAATACAATTCAGTTCGGTGTCGTAACGCGTTGTATAAGCGGACCCTCGAGTGAATCTACCGCCTTTATCGATACCAAAAACTTAGCGTGCCGAATAACTACCCAATATAACTCCTGCAAGCCGTGATGTAAAGAAGCCAGTTAAATTGTACCTGCAAGTAAAAGCATTGGCTTTGCTTCACTTACTTTAGTGTGGGTATTACTTACAAGTTTGATTAATTTATATGAACAAGTGTGGTCTTTAGAAACATTAATTTATCTTCATTATTTATCTAGCGAAATCAAGCTATACGTGCCCTCTGTACCAACAGCAAATTCACTGACTTTTTCAATCATCTGCCAGGCGGTCGTCATTCGCGTATATAATGTTTCAATATATCAACGCAAATAGGAAGAATTTCGATACATGCGATATTCGTTCTCACGTTGTTTTGAAAACAGGACATTCGTTTCTGCGTATATTTACAAACCGGACAATGGTTTCTACATTACATTTACAACCCGGACGTTCGTTCCGACGTTATTTTGACAGCCGGACGTTGGTTCCTACATTATTTTGACACACATGATTGGTTCCTACCATAAGATGCAACACTTGTTAACATAGTATTCGCCGACCCACAGCATATATTTAAGATGTGTTATACATTATATTATCAGTATTTTGATGGCAGCAAGTCGATGGTGGATACCGGTATCGTGCTAAGTGTTGGCCACCGAATTCGTCTTTGGGCATTAGGGTGTGTTGAATTTGTTTTTAAATGATTAAAGAATGCGGTATGGGTATTTTAAAATGTAGAGATTATATGGCGAATAAAACACTTTCACTGGATTCAGGGCGGATTAAGTTGTTTATATGGCCCAAGGGCTGCATATGTTTCGGGGCCCCCTCCCTCTAGCCACTTCTGTATATTGAAAATTACTTGATACTACAACTAAAAGATCAGAAAACTTGAATTTGAACACAGTTGACATTTATTTATAACAATACAACTTAGACAATGTATAACTATTTTTGAACTGAAATGTACATGCATGTTACATGTAACAGATTCCAGCCTGTAAGCTTCTTTTACGACAACTGTGTAACCATTCTCATAGCAGAGTTGTCGTTCGTGCCTCAAAATACATCTCTGCAACTGGCTCCACTGCTAGGATCTTGGCAAACACATCAAAGTTATTGTACGCTTTCATGGAAATATCTAGGACCCAAGGCATATTATTTTTAACTAATTACCTTAACAACTGCATATATTGTTAATTTATCGACATATTAATAACTTTTATGAGAATATTTCACGCCCATTTACGCAGATAACATCACATCGCTAAAATGTAAACAAAAACCGAACTGGTGATGAAAAGTCTGTGTTTATCTGTAAACAAATTGAAAGTTACATATCGTGTAGTTATGTTAAAGATGTAATTATTGCAATGGGTAAAACATAACAGACTGTTTACTTTGGTCAATATTTAATGTATTCAACATTTCTCATTCACTCAAAATCTTGTTCAA